>NW_007734981.1:77198-83930 GCF_000696425.1 Galeopterus variegatus
ATATAAGAAATTGGCAAGAGTTGACTTTCAATCTAGCAAGTACAGGCGTGAAAACTAGGGTCCTGGTGGGAGAGCCCAGGAGCAAAGAGGACAACTAGAAGACTGAGCGAAGGTCTGTGCTCATGCAATCACCTTGGGTGGCTCTTTGGAGGTTACTCTCTGGAGATCTGGGGGGAAAGGAGGGAAGACATATTTTTTTCTGGACCATTTTCAGTAGTGAGAGAGGAATGTTTACATTCTGTTGGAGGATGGGACCTTCCTGGATCCAGGCCTGGGTATAGCTGAGTCCTTTAGGGACAGGCCATGAGCCCCACAGTGGTGTTGGAATCCATACCAGATTTGGAAAGGGGTGGTCATGTAGAACTAGTGCTACAATAATTTGGCCCAAATAAAACTGTGTGTCTTCAAGTTTCCACATCTTTTATGCACTTCTGCATTTCTTTTCGTACGTCCTTCTCTCTGAAGAGATCACATTTGCCATCCCCTCCCTGAACTGCAGAACTGAAGGCATAGGTCAAAATCAGGGAAAACTAGGTTTGGCTGAAGCAAAGCCCCTGTAATTTGGGGATGAAAGGGTTGAATTATGGTTCTCCTTTTGCTGATTCTTTTCTGTGAAAAAGCCCTTTACTTACTCTGTCTCGGCAATCCCTCAATTAATTCAGAAAAATTACACCTTTAATTTCCCTTTGGAAATATTTGCAAAAATGTAGAGAATTCACTTTCCTAAAGGCAGACAGCTGCCTTGATGTGTCTGTACAGTATGTGATTAGAGAACCACTGAGAAGCCAGAAAACGTGCCACTGCATTTACTGCTGTGGGACGGAAGTGAGAAAAGTGGGACCTGCTTTCCTGACGTCTCGTGGAATCCAAAGAGGAAAGGTTGGGTTGTTCTAAGCACATGGCTAGCCCTGGATCAGAGGAAATACAGAGACAGAGCCACTGGCATTAAGTTAGCATATGTTGAGTGCCTACTGCACTAGGGGCACGTCTCGTGTACTCACCCTCTGAAGCCCATTGTATCCCCACAAGCAATTGAGGCTCAGGGAGGGCAGAGACAGAGCCACTGGCATTAAGTTAGTATATGTTGAGTGCCTACTGCACTAGGGGCACATCTCGTGTACTCACCCTCTGAAGCCCATTGTATCCCCACAAGCAATTGAGGCTCAGGGAGGGTAAGTCACTTGCTGGAGGCCACAGAGCTGCTGGGTGATAGAACCAAGAGAGAACTGAATTTGTCTGACACCAAAGGTGGTTATTGTCTTTCCCCTTTTTCATCTCAGTTTCTCAGGCCCTCGACTACCTGGTGCTCTCATAAATCAAGAACCAAGAGAGAACTGAATTTGTCTGACGCCAAAGGTGGTTACTGTCTTTCCCCTTTTTCATCTCAGTTTCTCAGGCCCTCGACTACCTGGTGCTCTCATAAATCCCCACTCTGTCAAATCTTCCCCTGGCATTGCCCTCTCGGATGTCCCCCATCCCCATAGACCCCATATACTCCCCACCTGACCTGTCTCTTTTCCCTCTTCCTGAAATCTGCTGTGCACTGTTCTTATTTCTTCAGCACCTGCTAGTCTCACTTTCACTGACTTATATGAAGAGACTGATATACTGCTCATCACAGTGATATCTGCGTTTGGAAAGAGGCCATCTATGACCCAAAGGAATGATTCTCTAATATGGAAAAGATCAGGTACCTAGACAGTCTGATCGAGAACTAATGGTGCTCCCTTTGAGTGTTCATGTGTCCACGTGTTTGAGGAGAGGGTTGCTGCTAGGGCAAGACTCTCAGTAGTATTCTCCTGAAGTACTCATAGACACGTAGGCTATACTCATAGACACGTAGACCAGTGTTTTTCAATCTTTTTTCAATTATTGCTCCCCTAAGGAAATTTTTTTCTTAATCTCCCCTTCCCATGATATACTGTTATCTGTTTATGAGCTAAAAGTAAATTGTGCTTTACACAAAAATACTGAGATTTATTAGATCCCCAGGTTTTTGCCCCATTGGGGCAATATTACTACAGTTAAGAATTCGTGCTAATAGACCAATGCCTCCCCATGTTTTGGAGAAACAGCACAGTGTAGTGCTAAGAGCATACTCTCCGAGTTAAAAATCCCAGCTCCACTACTTGCTGGCTAAGGGATCTGGACAAGTTATTTAACTCCTTTGTTTCAGTTCTTCAGTATGTAAAATGGACATAATAATAGCTCTTTCTTTATAGGTTCTCTTTGGGCATCAAGAGAGTTATAGTTGCTTATAAAGGACTCAGAACAGGTCTGTAAGCAGAGTTGGAATTAATTATTATACATTATATTTCTTGTCAAGGTGCACATAGAAAGTGATATTATTTGTACTGCACACTGGAATAAACTGGGGGGAGGATGAATTTGGGGGTGTCTAGGGGGCTTGTTGAAAAATTTTTTTACATTTTGTAGTTACTATAAGAAAAAATACAGACAGAAAAAATATCACTTTAAATTTGTATATAACTTTCAAGTAAAATAATTTCAAAAAAATGGGATGAAACACTTGAACTTACTTATCATCTGCAGAAATCTTTGCACAAGTGGGTGGTGGTATATGGTTCAGGAAAGAAGCTTAAGGGCCTTAAGTGTCAAAATAACAATTATGAATTCAGAAAATTTTTAGAGGGAGTCACTTAAATCATGCCTTAAGATCATTTGAAGTATGGTAACTTTTGGAACGGTGGCTTTAAAGAAGGATGAACATTTTTAGCACCGTGAAGATGTACGTCTTCCTATCTCCTGGCTGACTTGTGGCTTGCTCTGGGCACGCAGGGCTATGCTGCTTCCCAACGTCTGGAAACTCTAACACTGACCACTGCCTACCCTTTTTCATGGAAGCCTGGCCCAGAATAAATACAAATGAGATGAATTTTTCCTAATGGAAGTCCTTTCCAGAAGCACATTACTAATTTGTCTTGATCCCAAAAGGAGGACCCGAGGTGGTTCTCTTAAACAGGAACGATTTCAGGCCTGTTCTGAGCAGTCACCACATAGTTTATAAATGGGAGGGGTGGGAGGTGTCTTGAGCAGCTACAGCTCAGGACCGGAGTGGGAAGGACATTAGCTGTTGACCAATTTACAGGGCATGCTGATGGCCAGGTCTGACCACATGAGACTGAAGGCTGATCTGGGGCTCCGAAACCCATGGCGGAGCTGGTTTCTTTCACCCAGCCCCAGTGCAGGATTACGCTGAGCTCACGTACCTTACCCTTTCTACCATGCCTTGGGAGAGCACTGGTAGTCCTGAAAGTATAGACTTAAATCTCCTCTCACCTCTATTTGAATAATTAGATGCTTCTTCCTATGGTTTCCCAGCAGTGAACTCAGAGAACTGCATGTTCTAGCTAAATCTAATGATTGTTTTATAAATATTTATAAATCAAATGCTATCTGTTTTTTTTTTTTTTTGTCTTCTCTCCCTGGCTATACATTATTTGGAGGCCCATTCTTTCCTTTGTGGCAGCTCCTTTAATGGTTTGCTGGGCTGGGAAGGTGTTCAAAGTTTGCCATTTTTCTTTCATTTGCATGCCTGTACTTTGGAAGTCTTGGTTAAGAAGCTTCATTCTGAAGTATTCAAAATTGGCCTCCAAAGCTGCCTCATTGTTCACATGTGCCAAAACCTAACTGAAGCCTCTTTGTTGGGATTTATGGTTCTTTTGCAGAGGAGAGGACCCATTTAGTAATCATTTATCAACAGAGGAAACTTCACTCTGGTTGGGACAATGTCTTTTCTCCATCTTTAAAAAAAAAAAAAGAGTTAAAAATGAGGAAGGGGAAAAAAGGACGACATAGCTGGAGCAGAAAAGTCAAGAATTGAAACCAATAACCAGTTCCGTTTCTCAGGTCTTGTTCCTAGGAAGACTCCTGTCTACTTTCTGGCAGTGAACGACACTCCACTTGTGGGGTCTGGAAGTATGCCCCAGTGGCCACGGCTTTCACAAACTGGTGCCAGACTCATGAGATTAAGTTAACTGCACCAGAAATATTATACTGGATTGATCTCTTTTTTATTCTAAACATGGAATCGCTACAGAAGCTAATTGCTAAATAAATACAGGTTCCCGTCTGGTACCATAGATTCTCCTGATCTTCACTGATTGTGATGGGACAGTGTCACAGCAGGGGAGGGCACAGTGAGACTGACAGGTGGCTCAGAGTGGTCACCACCTTAACCAGAATTTGCTTTCCTCATTCCCAGGTGTACCTGCAGCCAAGATTTTATATCAAGATCTTTCAGGAAGCTAATCTTGATGTCAAAGAGGAAAAGTGCTTGTCCAGGCTGCTTCACTAGGAACAGAGGTAGATAATCATAAGGACAATAATTACAGCCGCCACCACCACCTCCAGAAGAATAGCATCAGCAGTAAGAATGAGAGCATGTCAAGTTTCTATTTTGTACCAGGAGGTGCTTCATACAAAGCTCTTATCTCATTCCCTTATTTTACAGTGACACTGGGGAAACACTTAGCACAGATAAAAATATTTGGGACAACCCTATAGGATAGGTGATATTATTCGCAATCCTAAGAGAGATGAAGGAATTAGGACTTAGAGGGACTAAGTAGCTTGCCCAGGGTCAAGGACTGGCATAGCTGGATGAACTTGAGACAATCCAACTCCACAGCTGGTGCTCTGAAGCCACCCTACACTATCCCTATAATAGGGAGCTGGACCTTGGGGTCAGTAGAAAGAGCACTCATCTGATTAAGAAGAACACTTAGAACATATTTCCTGAATTCTTCAATGATCCTATAAAGTGCTCTCTATAGGACATTCGTTGCTCTTCAAGATACCCCAGTAGACTTCAAGGCAAGCACTAGTCCCTAGAATGTCCTTTAAAGAAAAGGACAAGCTCATCTTCTGGAGTCATGTGAACAAAAGGGTCTCCATGAAACCAAGTCTTGGATTCTGCAGGGTGGTGTGGAGCTGCACCTAGTGCTAATCCAGGGTGGAGAATCTCATCTGGAGACATGAAATTCCTTACCCGCTGAAAGTTGAGGAAGGAATCATGATATGCACCAGACCATATAAAAGGCTGGCAGCCAGTGAGCTGCCAACCCACTTTGGATTCTGCAAGGTGGTGTGGAGCTGCACCTAGTGCTAATCCAGGGTGGAGAATCTCATCTGGAGACATGAAATTCCTTACCCGCTGAAAGTTGAGAAAGGAATCATGATATGCACCAGACCATATAAAAGGCTGGCAGCCAGTGAGCTGCCAACCCACAAGCCACAGACCCAGCAAGGTACCCAAACTACCCGCCTCCCTGGCCTCTGTGGGAAGGCACAGGAAAAGGGGTCTGGGAATTAAACTTAACAATTTTTAACATCTGAGTAAATCGAAACAGTGAAGGGCTTCACCAAATTAGATCTAGTAGACCACTTCCGTCTGGGTTAGATGGCATGATGTCTAGCAATGGTTTCCACACTTTCACATTTTCAAACAGTAAAACCCTTTTTAAAAGCAAAGTGTCAGGTAGATATCTGCTCTATGAAAGAGTTAAAATGGAAGTTTCTCAGATTGTAGCTGCAGCTTCAGGAGAGGGGACACGTGCCCACCTGATGATCACTGCTCTGTTTATAGTGTCACTGAGGCATCTCCAGAGGCCCCTGATTTGCAAACAATCCTTTGCTACATTTGGGGGGAACACTTTTGGGGAACATTTATGTTACTATGAAAATATTTTACAAAGCAAAGACAAATTGCAGTTTAATCAAATTAATATATTGTCCTAATGATCACAGAATTTAAATTGGTAAATTCCAAGTTAATGATGGTTGGCTGACTTTGTTCATTTCAGTATCATAAAATTTAAAAATAAGACTGTTTGAAATAGAACTTTTCAAACTTTCACAGAATAGGTAAACTAATGAACCCCTTATGTATTAATCACCAAGGTTCACCAACTATCAACATTTTGCCAATCTTTTATCTATCTCAAGCTTTTCTTGAAGTATTTTAAAGAAAATCTCAGATTGTATATCATTCCACCCAGAAGTACTTCAATATTCATCTCTGAACAACAGGACTTTTTTTTATTAACAAAAGATATGTCATTTTGACACCTAACAAAATCAACAGTACCTATTACAGGTGTAGCACTTTAAGCTTGGAATTTTAAACCAATCAGCATTTCTCCAAGTGTATTTTGAGGAATAATAATTTTGATAGATATTAATTGGTGTTTCTAGACTAAAGGGTTTCATGAACAAATTACATTAAGGAACTCCTGATTTAAATAAAATTAAATTGTCTACCTGCAAGATTTCTTAGAATTGTAATATGCTAATTTCCTTGTGACTCTCAAAGAGAGAAATAGAATATGCAGAAGTTTTGAAATTTATTTGACCACTGACATGTTTTTTTATGAGACAAGTGTTCCACAAAATACATTAGAGCAGAAAGCTGATCTCAGCTCCTATATTGTGAATTCCTCCAGGGGCCTTCCTGTTTATATCCCCCAGAGAGTCACGTAACCAGTCTTGCTTTCAGTGGGCAATGAATAAAGATGTTGGATGGACACAGATTATTATTATACAAGACAATGAAAATGCTGCTCAGAAGAGACCTACAATCTAATTAGAGAGAAAAGAAATACTGTTCTAACAACTAGAGAACCACATGACACAGTGCTACATTGAACGTTATGGTTGTAAATTCAACAGGAATCCAAAGGACAGATCCCTGTGGCCCTGTAGAGCTCCTCT
>NW_007734981.1:84192-84572 GCF_000696425.1 Galeopterus variegatus
GAATTCCATCGAAGGGAGTGAGCCATGAATTCACACATCTCAGCATCAACTCATTGACCAGTGTAACAAGCCTATCAACTGCTACAGGCAAGACCCTAGGAGGATTGGCCCAAGGTAGTGACCGAAAACTTGAACATAGGGCTCTGTAGTGAGGATGACGGTGGGGGAGGTCGGAGGAGGGGTGAGTTGGTAAAACAAGAGCCGAAGGGAATTGGGCCCCAGGAAAACAAGGAGAGAAGAAAAAAGGGAAGATTATCAAAGGGCAATGTGGAGTCCTCACTTGAATAGAAAGTGGAGTCCTATTTTAAACTGGGTTTGGGGGTTTTAGAACTGGAATAATGTGTATAATCTAGATCATTGCTGCAATGGTTCTTGAGTGG
>NW_007734981.1:86179-91472 GCF_000696425.1 Galeopterus variegatus
GTCTTATTTCATAGCTAGTTTTTCATTCTGCATTAAAACAAGTGACTGTTTCTTTGTCACATTTGCAGAGACATAGAAAACTGGGAGGGGCTGAGGCCACCCATTGCTTGTCACTGAGGGTTTATTCTCGTTGAGTAGAGTAACAGGAATTATTGGCCATGGTCAAATTATTTTCTCTCACTCTATCCTTCCCTCCCATTTTTCCTCGCTCCATCTTTTTACTGACCATGTACATTTGATATTTTACCACTATACGATGTGACTTCATTGTACAGGACCTTAGTTTTTACACATATAATTTTATTCTCTTCCAATGCTTTCTCTTCTGACATGTTTATCCTAACTGAAAATGGAGGTAGGCAGGAACTGTATTATTACCCCATTTTACAGAGGAAGACACTGATGTGCAGGAGGGATTTGAGATCTACTTTTCTCACATGGCTAGAACACATCTTCTAACTGCCTGCCGAATGGTCTTGACCTTTGGCTATAGTAGCAGGCAGCTGAGAAGAGAAATGTTTAAAAAATGTAAATGAAGCAGTGTGTGCAAAGAGCCAGCATGGATTCTGGCAGAAAGTAAGTGCTCAACTCTTTCCTTTCCTTAAGAAATGCCAGAAAGTAGCATGATTGAAGGAAAAAGTTGTGCCTTTGAGGAAAATGTGGCCCATGCTCTTTAAAATCATAGAACTGAGTTGGCATAGCATGAATCATTTAAATCAACCTTTCCCAAAGTGTTTTCCAACCCATGTTAATTAAGTCCCAGTCCTTGCCACTGACCGTTTGGCCTCCCTTGACTGTGTAAATTGTGTAAGATCCAGAGTTTTTTCATCTAATAAAAAAGGTTGATACAATTTACTTTGCAGTGAGGCTGTGAGCTTTCAAGATAATATGCCCAGCACATAACAAACACTGGTACTGTTGTATTGTGTTTACACAATTTTACATTGACTTTGTCTAGCACAGAACAATCAAATCAATATATAGCGTATTGAGCACCTTCTCCTATGTGGAATAGATCTGCTACCCTACCCTACCTGTTCTTTACTTCAAAAGTCAGGTAATTGAGTCCAAATGCCAACAATATGCAGTCACGTGTACAAATACAACATGCCTATATGCATTTGCTTAACAATATATATATTCTTCCTGAATGTCTCTTGTACAGCACAATATTCGAGACCTGCAGGGATGATTTATTAGAGTCTGGCAGCATGGCTGTGTAGAAGCTGAACACACTGGAAGAAGATTAAGAGGGAAGATGGAACCATTTGACAGTGTAATTACACACACAACTTTTAATGTTATTGTGTATGTATCTAAGATACTGGATCAAAATTTAAAGAGATAAATATTTTAAATTTAGAAAATGAGAATACTTTCTGTTGGTGGAAAAGAAAAAAAAGGAATTTAATAATGTGCCATTCAAACTTGCTTTAAGTGATTATGTTATTTCAGATCTACAAGATAAACAAGCCACACCACAGAACAGGGCATGGGCTATAATTTAATAAACGCATGTCCCACAAGAGTGATGAAGAATATGGCCAAAGGCTGAAATTGGATGCGTACATGATCTGGGGGTGTAACTTCATTTGTAAAATGAATCACAGACTAAACTTGGACTCAGTTGACTTATTGAAATCATACTTTCGCACGAAATGTTGTTTTTCCTATAGGGGCAATTCTCCCAGCTTATTTTTAGTTGAGTTCTTTTGAACAAAGCACTGCAGTGTTCAGTAGGGGCCAGCTAAGGACACTTTTTAGGACCTTTCTCTCTGTATTCAATTCTTTTTGACCCACCTCCAAAATTTCTCCAAACTTACTGACCCCCCCTCCCCCATTCCCTTCAAACTAACTTTAGAAAAGAGATATTTTGTAACTTTTCAAATTTATGTTCAGTTGGATTCGGTAATCATTCTTTAACCCCAAGCAAGAGGTGATGCAGTGTGGCAGAAAACTATAGGAGCAGGAAAGTAGGATCAAAGTCTGGCACTGCCATTATGATCTGGGGGCCTTGAGAGAGTCACCTCTTTGGTCTCAGCCTCAGTTTTTTCATTCAAATAGAGTAGGATGAACCAGGGAATTTTAAACCAAGGAACTCAGCTATACCATCCTATGATGCAAATTTTCTGCCTTGATTCAGTTAATGACATCCATACAGCAAGTTCTTTCTCCAGTTCTACTACTTGTCAATTATATGATCATTGGCAAATCCATTAGTCTTTTGCAACATCAGTTTCCAAATGAATAAAGAAAATAAAATAAAGAAAATAATAGTATTTTCCTTAAAAGGGTTTCTGTAATAATTAAATAAGATCACCTAAAGAATGGACTCAGCTCAGTTCTTGCCATAGAGTAGGCATTCAGCAAATGTTTATTATTTGGCTTTCTAGATACATAGTTCTGATTCATTTGATAAGGTGACAGAGGCTAGGATTTACTCAGGAGACATCACATTTCTTTTTATCTAGTTCCCTATTCAGATCCCACCCAGGCTTTTTCTACTCCAGGGAGCCCAGGCAAAGAACAGTCTGCACCAGCAAAGGATCGTCATGTGATATAGTGCCACTCCACCTTCTGGGGATAGATGAGAGTACTCCAAAAAACTCATGAAAAAAAATTTTTTTTAATCTTTTAATTTTATTTTTTCATAAGCTTTTTGAAGGACACTTGTAGTTCATGGTTGTCTTATGCCAAGAATCATCTAGCTTCCTTCTTTTGTTTTGTCTTTTTCAATCCCAGAGTCGAAGGATGAGTGTTTAGAGACATCATCTTAGATTAAATTCTGTGGTCAAGTTAAAATAAACTGATGGGTGGTCTAGCATAATGATTTTAAGTATAGGCTCTGGGTTCAGTTCTCGTCTCAGCTTACACCTGCTTGTGTGTATCCTTGGGAGAGTTACTATGCCTCTCTCTTCCTCATTCTCTCCATCTGTAAAATGCAAATAATAAGAAGACACATCTCATAGGGTTGATGTGAAAAACAAATAAGTTATTACTTAGGACAGTGCTAGTACATAGTAAGCATTATATATTTCTTTTTTTTTTTTTTTTTGTCTTTTTCCGTGTCCGGCAACGGATCACAACCCTCAGTGTCGCCCCCGTACCGGACCCGGACCTNCCGAACCCTCGGGCGGGAGTGCCGCCGCGCTTCCCAAGCGGCGCACCATCCAGTGCGCCACTGGGCCGGCCCAATATATATTTCATAGCTATTTTTTTGAATTATTAGATTTCCTAGAGAGAGGGAAGGTATGAGAGCTAGTTAGCCATGGTAAAAACGTTTGGATTAAAGAAGACTGTTATTTGGGTATGTATTGAGTGTGCAAAGGACATGCCACAAGCTCTACATAAAACATAAGGGAAGAAATGTTGATTAAACAAAAAAATTTCTTACTGTTTCCCAAAGTGCGTACTATATGCCAGTCATGCTCAGAAATTACCTCATTTAGTAACCACTTCCCTGAATTATCACCAGCCCCACTTGACTGATGAGTAAATTGAGACTCAGAGAGGTTAAGTAGCTTGCCCAAGTTCACACAGCTAGAAAGTGGCAGAGCTGGGATTTGAATCTACATTTCACTGGCTTCAGAATCTGTGTTTGTCCAAGATGTTGTGTTGCCTTGCAATTGGGAGAATGGGAATCCGAGGAGTCAAAGAGGCGCATCTGAAAAATTTATTCTTTCTTTTTGGTCAAAAGCTTACCTATGTCATTTCACATTCTCATATATTTTTCTTTAAGAAACCATAGGATGTCTCGATATCATCTCTCAAGACACTTCACTGTAAAGAAAATTTCTTAAGGATATTGGAAACTTAATAATATTTTTTCCTTGCTTAAGAACAAGGTGAAGCTCTTCTTTTCCAGGTAGAGGGAAGGTAGAGGACATTGCCTGAGAGAAACTGACCAGTGTCACATAATTTCTTTTTCAAAAATTATAGTTATTTTGCAGCAAAATTAATTCAAGACATAAAATTTTGCAAGCTGGTATGCCAAACTTACTCATAAAACTCTAGAAAAAGTTAAAGAGCATAGGATGCCATTTTTTTCTCCAAAGGACTCCCTTATTTATCTTCTTTTTAGAGCTAAAATCTTAACAAACCCAACTACTGTTGAAATGCAGAGATTTTCTTTTTTGCTGCAGTGATTATGCTTGAAAGAAAATGAGTCTTTGAAGAACGATGCTATAAAAGTNCCGAGGAGTCAAAGAGGCGCATCTGAAAAATTTATTCTTTCTTTTTGGTCAAAAGCTTACCTATGTCATTTCACATTCTCATATATTTTTCTTTAAGAAACCATAGGATGTCTCGATATCATCTCTCAAGACACTTCACTGTAAAGAAAATTTCTTAAGGATATTGGAAACTTAATAATATTTTTTCCTTGCTTAAGAACAAGGTGAAGCTCTTCTTTTCCAGGTAGAGGGAAGGTAGAGGACATTGCCTGAGAGAAACTGACCAGTGTCACATAATTTCTTTTTCAAAAATTATAGTTATTTTGCAGCAAAATTAATTCAAGACATAAAATTTTGCAAGCTGGTATGCCAAACTTACTCATAAAACTCTAGAAAAAGTTAAAGAGCATAGGATGCCATTTTTTTCTCCAAAGGACTCCCTTATTTATCTTCTTTTTAGAGCTAAAATCTTAACAAACCCAACTACTGTTGAAATGCAGAGATTTTCTTTTTTGCTGCAGTGATTATGCTTGAAAGAAAATGAGTCTTTGAAGAACGATGCTATAAAAGTGGTGAAATAGAAGGGAAAATGTCATCAGAAAATCTTATTGAAAAATCCTGAAAAAGATCAGAGAGTAACTTTTGGGTCTAGCTATAGCAATGTTTTTCTTATGAGTTTGACATCTGACCTTACTGTCCTCCTTAACCAAAAATGTTCAGCTTTTTATTGTATTAATTTCAAATTTATATGTGCATAAAGAAATAACCTACTTTCTTGAGAACAAGTTTCATTATAGATTATAAATAACACACTGAATCAGTTATCTTTGAGCGTATCTTTCTCCTCTTACTTTAGTTTATTTTAAGTATCAAACCAAAAGATGATCCCTCGAACCAACACAAGAAATTTTTATTTTAATAAAACCACTCTTCTTTTTTTATCACACTTTCGTTAAACATTTTATGAATGTACTAAAGAATATT
Source organism: Galeopterus variegatus (assembly GCF_000696425.1). NCBI lineage: Eukaryota > Metazoa > Chordata > Mammalia > Dermoptera > Cynocephalidae > Galeopterus > Galeopterus variegatus. Next base: position 91,336 of record NW_007734981.1, read on the forward strand.
GAAGCCAACATTAAAATGCTCTATTCTCATGGCAGAACTATGCTCCTTCATCCTTCTCACTCTGTGTCATGGACCACTCCAGCCACACTGAAATGTGGCCTTCATGGGCCACAAAGGTCTAAGTGTGAACTCTGGTG
>NW_007734981.1:92226-105731 GCF_000696425.1 Galeopterus variegatus
AACATTAAAATGCTCTATTCTCATGGCAGAACTATGCTCCTTCATCCTTCTCACTCTGTGTGTCATGGACCACTCCAGCCACACTGAAATGTGGCCTTCATGGGCCACAAAGGTGTAAGTGTGAACTCTGGTGAACACTGAAATGTGGCCTTCATGGGCCACAAAGGTCTAAGTGTGAACTCTGGTGAAAAAAAAATCAAAATATCAAATAAAAAACCTGGATGAAATATTACAATGGCTTTTTCTATTAAAATCATCTTGAAACCTTTTTTTTTTCCTTTTTGTCTTTTCTCGTGTCCGGCAATGGGATCGCAACCCTCAGTGTTGCGCCCGCACCTCGCTCAGCCAGTGAGCGGGAACCGGTCTGTATGTGGGATCCGAACCTTCGGCGGGAGCGCCGCCGCGCTCCCAAGCGGCGCACTGTAGCAGTGCGCCACCGGGCTGGCCCGATCATCTTGAAACTTTAAGGTGTTGCGTAAGTCATTAGTTTATTCATTTATTTAATTCATTTAACAAATATTTATTGAGGGCTTGCCAGATGCCAGATACTACTGTAGATGCTGTAACAGTGAACAAATTAGTTATACATCTCTGTTTACATCCTAGAGAGAAGAGATAAGTAAATAGAATGCATAGTTTATTGGAAGGGATTGTTGCTATATAGAATAAACAAGGAAGGAGGTCACAGAGTCCTGAGTTGGAATGGGGTTGCTATTTCAAATAGGGTAGGCAAAGAAGACCTGACAGAAAGTGACTTGAGTAAAGACCTAGAAGTGAAGAAGGAAGGAATGTGGACATGTGGAAGAAGAGCTTTTCAAGAGAGGGACCAATGGGTGCAAACTCCCTGAGGTATAAATGTTTTTAACATGCTGAAGAAACATTAGAGAAGCTTCTGTTTTAACAGAATTTTTCAGGTTACTGTTTTAAAATTAGACAGAAGATTTATTTCCGTAATCTGTATTCTGTTCCCCTGGTCTATTGTGTCTGTTTTTGTCCTAGTACCATGCTGTTTTGGTTACTATAGCTTAGTAGTACATTTTGAAGTCAGAGAGTATGATACCTCTCACTTTGTTCTTTTTGCTCAGGATTACTTTGGCTGTTCAGGCTTTTTGTTGTTCTATATAAATTTTGTAATTGTTTTTTCTATTTATGTGAAGGATGTCACTGATAGTTTGAAGGCAATTACATTGAATCTGTAGATCACTTTGGGTAGTGTGGTCACTTTGACAGTATTGATTCTTCCAATCCATGAACATAGGATGTCCTTCCATTTTTTGTATGTCTTCTTTAATTTCTTTCATCTGTTTTATAGTTTTCATTGTAGAGATCTTTCACCTACTTGATTAAATTTATTCCTACTTATTTCATTTTTTTGTTGTTGCTGTTGTAAATGGGATAGAGTTCTTGATTTTTTTTTATGCAAGTTCATTGTTGGTGTGTACTTTTGCATGTTAATTTCATATCCTGCAACTTTACTGAATTCGTTTATCAAATCTAGGAGTTTTTTGGTAAAGTCTTTAGGTTTCTCTCTATATAAAATCATGTCATCTGCCAACAGGAAAAACTTGGCTTTCTCCTTTCCAATTTGAATGCCTTTTACTTCTTTCTCCTGTCTAATTGCTCTTGCTAGGACTTCCAGTACTATGTTGAATAGAAGTGGTGAGAATGGGCATCCTTGTCTTGCTCCAGTTTTTAGGGGGAAAACCTTCAGCTCTTCCCCATTCAGTATGATGTTAGTTGTAGGTTTGTCATATATATCATGTATAGCCTGTGTTGTATTAAGATACTTTCCTTCTATACCTAATTTTTTGAGAGTCTTTATCATGAAACAATGTTTAATGGCATCAAATGCTTTTTTTGCATTTATCAAGATGATCGTATATTGTTTTTCCTTCATTCTATTGATGTGATATATTACATTCATTGATTTGCATATATTAAACCATTCTTGCATCTGTGGGATAAATCACACTTGACTGTAGTGTATAATATTTTTGATGTGCTGTTGAATTGATTGGCTTGTATTTTATTAAGAATTTTTGCATCTGGGTTCATCAGGGATATTGGCCTGTAGTGTTGTTGTTGTGCCCTTTCCTGGTTTTGATATCAGGATAATCCTGGCTTTGTGGTATGAGTTTGGAAGAATTCAGTGTTGAATACCCCTAATTTTCACTTGGCTGAGAAAGACTTTACTTCTTCATTTCTGAAGGATAGCTTTGCTGTGTATAGTATTGTTGCCTGGCAGGTTTTTTCTTTCAGTACTTTCAGTATATTATAGCAGTCTCTCTTGGCTTGTATGGTTTCTGCTGAGAAGTCTGTTGTTAATCTAATAGGGATTCCCTTATGAGTGATTTGATGTTTTTCTCTTCATGTTTCTAGAATTCTCTCTGTCTTTAACTTTGAATAGTTTGACTGCAATGTGTCTTGGAGACCTATTTGAGTTGAATCTATTTGAGGACCTTTTAGCTTCCTGGAATTGGATATTTGCATCTTTCCCAAGACTAGGGAAGTTTTCAGCTATTATTTTATTAAATGGATTTTCAATATCTTTTTTATTTTCTTCTTCTTCTGGAATGCCCATAATTCCAATATTTGTTTGCTTAAGAGTATCCCATGGATCTTGTTAAGCTTTGTTTATTCTTTTTCATTATTTTTTCTGTCTTTCTATGTTATTTCAAAACTGCTATCTTAAAGATCAAAAATTCTTTCTTCTGATTGATCTAGTTTGTTGTTGAAACTCTCAGATGTATTTTTTATTTTATTCAAAGAATTCTTCAATTCCAAGATCTTTCCTTGATTTTTTAATATCTATCTCTTGGTTGAATTTCTTATTCAGATCATGTATTGTTTTCCTGATTTCATTGAACCATTTGTCTATATTCTCTTTTACATCAGCAAGTTTCCTTGAGATCATTGATATGAATTCCTTTTCCAGAAAGTTGGCAATTAATTAATTGCAATATTTAGAACATACAAAGAACTCAAACAACTCAGTCATTAAAAAAAGGCAATAATCCATTTAAAAAATGGTCAAATGAGCTGAATAGACATTTGCCAAAAGAAAACAAGCAAATAGCAAATAGGTATATTTAAAAATGCTTAACATCACTAATCATTAGAGAAATGCAAATCAAAACTACAATGAGATATCATCTCACCCCAGTTAGAACAGCTGTTATCAAAAAGACAGAAAATAAGAAATGCTGGTGAGGATATGGAGAAAGGGGAACTCTTACACGTTGTTGGTGGGAATGTAAATTGGTACAGCCATTATGGAAAACAGTATGGAGGTTTCTCAAAAAACTACAGATAGAACTACCATACGATCCAGCAATCTCACTACTGGATATGGAAATCAACAAGTCAATGAGATAACCTCACTCCTATGTTTATTGTGATTCTATTCATGGTTGTCAAGATTTGGAATTAACCAAAATGTTCTTCCACAGATGATTGGATAAGAACACGTGGTATATATACACAATGGACTACTATATTCAGCCATAAAAAGGAATGAAATTCTCCCATCTGCAGTAACATGGATGAACTTGGAGAAAATTATGTTAAGTGAAATAAGCCAGGCACAGAAAGAGAAATACCAAGTCCTCACTCATAAGTGGGAGCTAAAAAAATTTATCTTGTAGTAGAGTAGAATAGTGGTTATTAGGGAGTAGTAAGGGGAAGGGGGAAGAGGAATAGGGAGAGGGTTGTTTATGGACACAAAATTGTAGAGAGATAGAATACGTCTAGTGTTCTACAGCAATGTAGGGAGACTACAGTCAACATCAAATTACTGGGCCGGCCCGGTGGCGCACTGGATAGTGCGCCGCTTGGGAAGCGTGGCGGCGCTCCCGCCCGAGGGCTCGGATCCCACATATAGACCGGTTCCCGCTCACTGGCTGAGCGAGGCGCGGGAGCAACGCCGAGGGTTGCAATCCCGTCGCCGGTCCCTGGTCCGGTACGGGGGCAACACTGAGGGTTGCGATCCGTTGCCAGACACGGAAAAAGACAAAAAACAAACAAACAAATTACTGTATAAGTTCAAATACCTGGTTGAGAGGATGTTGAATGTTTCCAACACAAAGTGGTGAAAAATGTCTGAGGTGATGTATATGCTAAGTATCCTGATATGATCATTATACACAGTATAAATTCACCCACATATCATATCGTATTCCATTAATATATACAATTATCATAGGTCAATTAAGAAAAAATAAATCAAAAAGAGGAAAAAAGATTAGACAGAAGAGGGCAAGCATGGAATTAGACACACTAATTAGGAAGCTATTGAGTCCTACAGGAGAAAAATGATAATGTGTAGGGAAAGGTGGTAGCTACAGGGATCATAAAAAGAGAAAACATATATAAATGGTGCTAATTTGTGATATTTATTTTGTCTCTGCAAATAAGCATACAAATGAGACAACTTATGTTCAACATGTATTTCTAATACAGTTTATCATCTATTCTTTCTTAAAAATCAACTCACTAGAGTCTTTTCAAAACAGCTCTTTGTATTTTAATGTCAAATTTGACAATTTCCACAGAAAAAATATCTTGAGATTTTGATTCCATTGCATATATAGATTGATTTGAATAGAATAATCATAACATTGAGTCTTCTAGTTCATAAACCTGGTAAATTCTTCCATTTATTTAGATATTTTATGATATCTCATGTTTTATATTTTTCCGTGTATAGGTCTTACACATATTTGTTAGATTTATTCTTAGTTTTCATTTTGTTTTTCAATCTAGTCTCTCATTTTTTTAAACTGAAATACTAAGTAAAAATACAATTATTTTCTGTATGTTGACCTTATATTCAATGCCTATGCTAAATTATCAGTTTATCTGAAGATCTTTTTGGATTTTTTGCATACACAGTCATGTCCTCTGTAAATAATGACAGTTTTATTTCTTACTTTCCATAACTTAAAGAACTGGCTAATACTTCCTATACAATGTTGAGTTGAAATAGTGATGGTGAGTTTCATTGTCCACTAATCAATCTCAGATGGAAATCTTTCAACAGTTTACCATTAAATGTGGTGTTTTCAGTAAGTTTTTTAGAGATTCTCTTGCTGGACTAAGTTCCTTCTATTACCAATGTGCTGAGTTTTTGTCATAAGTGGTTGTTGACTTCTTTTTTTCAGTTACTTTCTGCATTTGCATTAATCATCTGACTTTTCTCCTTTATTCTGTACACAAAGTGAATTAAATTTATTAATTTTCAGGTATTGAATCAACCTTACATTCCTGGATCAATCCCAATTTGGTTTTGATTCATTGGCTTATAATTTGTTTAAGACATATGCATCTATATTCTCATGAGAGGGCGTTTTTCCTTTCTTGTAATGTCCTCATCAAGTTGTGTATCAAAGTTATACCAAGCTCATCAAATGAGTTTCTATTTTCTATCTTTCTGGAGGGGGTTGGGTAAAATGTATGTTATTTCTACTTAACTGGTTGGAAAAATTCACCATTGAAAACATCTTGCAGGAAGATTTCTAATTGTACAAATTCTTTGATGGGTATAGGAATATTCAGATTTTCTATCTCTTCTTGGTGAGATTTGGTAATTTTTCAAGGAAATTGTGCATTTCATTGAAATTGTCAAATTTATTAGAATAATGTTATAATATCTTACCTTTCCAAAGTTTGTAAGATTTGAAGTTATAAGCCTCTTATTGTATCTGATATTGGTAATTTGTGCCTTCACTCTATTATTGATAGTTTCTTTAGGGGGTTATTTAGTTTTCTAAAAACTTATTTTTTTTAAATATTACATTTTACCATCAAGAAGACATAACAATCATAAATATATACACACCTAGTCTCAGAGCAGACAGATTTACACAGCAAATACTATTAGATCTAAAGAATGAGATAAATAGTAACACCACAATTGTGGGGGAACTGAATACCCCACTCTCATCATTGGACAGATCATCTAGGCAAAAAATTGATAGAGAAACACTTCTCTGTAAGCAGCTGTAACTGCATTCCACAAGTTTCGATATATAGTTTCATACCACCTAGTTAGAAATAGCCCTTATTGGACAGATGTAGATGTAGCCCTTAGTGGACAGATGGCAGAGTAGTTCATTCCTGGTTTCACTCTCTCCCACAGAACGTCCAATTTGCAACTACTAAGGCGCAATGACAGAAGACCCGAGAACTGCGCTGGAACAGGCAGGACCGCGTGCCGCAAGACAGCAGTTCAGGTTGCTCTCTGCTGTGTAGAGAAACCTTAGAGCTTCTGGGCCCATATGCCCCGAGCCTGCCAGCTGGAGAAGGCAGTTGGGGTGGGACTTCTGGACCAGGCCAGTCCACACCACCAGGAGAGACTTAAGAGGCTTGGGGCTGCCACACCCTGAGCCAGCCATCCTGGAGAAGGCAGGTGGGGCAGAACCTCTGGCTCAGGCCAGTCCCTGCCACCAAGAGAGACTTAAGAGCCTCGGGGGGCCCCTACCCCAAGCTAGATGTCCCAGAAGAGGCAGTTCCTGGTGACCAGAAGTGGCAGTCCTTTCAAGATCCAAGCCAGACATCAGATGAAATGAGTGGACTGTGATACCCCTGGCCACAAAGACAAAACACCAAAGGAAAGATACCAGAAATATAAAAAATCAAGAAAGTGCATCACCAGCAAGTAAAATAATAACTCACAACCACTAGATCCTATAGAACAGGAAATCTTTCAAATGACAGACAAGGAATTTAGAGTAACAATTCTAAGGAAACTAAATGAGATATAAGAAAACTCATATGTTAGACAACACAATGAAATGAGAAAAAAAAATACAATGGATCTGAAAGAAGAAATGTACAAAGAAATCAATGCCTTGAGAAAGAATGTAGCTGAGCTTGTGGAGCTGAAGGATTCATTCAATGAAATAAAAAAAACACAACAGAGAGTTTAACCAGCAGACTAGAACAAGCAGAAGAGAGAATTACTGACCTTGAAAACAGACTGTTTGAATTAACACAGGCAGACCAGAAAAAAGAAAAAAAGAGTCAAAAAAATTGAAGAAAATCTAAGAGAGACTACAGACAACCATAAGTGCTTGAATATCCAAATCATGGCTACTCCAGAAGTGGAGGAAAAAGGAAATGGCATTGAAAACACATTCAATGAAATAATAGCAGAAAAGTTCCCAGGTATAGGGAAAGTCACAGATCTCCAGATTCAGGAAGCCCAAAGATCACCAAACACATTCAGCCCAAAAAGGTCCTCTCCAAGACATGTGATAATAAACTGACAAATCTCAAACACGGAGAATACTCAAAGATGCAAGGGAGAAGCAGCAAGTCACCTATAAGGGAGCCCCAATCAGAATAACATTGGACTTTTCATCAGAAACCCTAAAAGCCAGAAAATAATGGGCTGATATATTCAAAACACTAAAGGGCAAAAATTGCAAGCCAAGAATACTTTACTCAGCAAGGCTATCCTTCCAAAATGAAAGACAAATAGTATATTTCTTAAACAAACAAAAACTATGGGAGTTTACTACCACATGACCAGCCCTACAAGAAATTCTCAAGGAAGTACTAGGTTTGATACCACAAAAATAACCATCACTGCCATGGATATGCAAGAAAGAACAATACCTATAAGCAAAACAAAAATGCTAACAAAAGAGAAAAAATTTTTTTATCTATCACCCCAAGAAACCAACAAATACAGAAGACAAACAGGAAATGAGAAAGAAAGGAACAAAAGGTACTTAAGACATCTAGACAAAAATCAGAAAAATGCTAGCAGTAAATCAACACCTTTCAATAACAACTTTAAATGTAAAGGGATTAAATTCTCCATTCAAAAGACACAGACTGACTGACTGGATTAAAAAGATGGACCCCAAAATATGCTGTCTTCAAGAGACTTGCTTGACCTGTAAAGACACACATAGACTAAGAGTGAAAGGATGGAAAAAGATATACCATGCAAATAGAAATGAAAAATGAGCTGGAGTACCTATTCTTATATCATATAAAATAGAAAAAACCATATAAAGAGATAAAGAAGGCTACTGTATAATGATAAAAGGATCTATCCATCAAGAAGACATAACAATCATAAATATATACACACCTAGTCTCAGAGCAGCCAGATTTACACAGCAAATACTATTAGATCTAAATAATGAGATAAATAGTAACACCACAATAGTGGGGGAACTGAATACCCCACTCTCATCATTGGACAGATCATCTAGGCAAAAAATTGATAGAGAAACACAAGATCTAAACAATACTTTAGAATAATTGTACTTGGCATATATCTACAGAACATTCCATCCTACAACCTCAGAATATTCATTCTTCTCATCAGCATATGGAACATTCTCCAGGATAGACCACATGTTAGGTCACAAAGCAAGTCTCAACAAATTCAAAAAAATTAGAATTATTCCATGTATTTTTTCCAATCACAAGGGATTAAAATTAGAAATCAATAATAAACAAAACTATGGAAACTATAGAAACAGATGGAAATTAAACAATGTTCTTCTTAATGACATATGGGTCCAAGAAGAAATTAAAGAGGAAATCAAAAAATTTGTTGAAACTAATGAAAATAATGACACATCATACCAAAACCTGTGAGATACTACAAAAGCAGTATTAAGGGGGAAGTTTATTGCATTAAATGCTTACCTCAGAAGAATGAAAAGATGGCAAAAAAACAAGCTAACACTTCACCTTAAAGATCTAGAACAACAAGAGCAATCCAAACCTAAAGTTAGTACACAGAAAGAAATAATTAAGATCAGAGCAGAATTAAATGAAATAGGAACCCAAAAAACAATACAAAAGATTATTGAAACAAAAAATGGTTTTCTGAAAAGATAAATAAAATCAACAAGCCTTTAGCAAGGTTAACTAAGAAAAGAGGAGAGAAGACCCAAATAACAAAAAATAAAAATGAAAAGGGTGATATTAAAACTGACACCTCAGAAATACAAGGAATCATTAGAGACTACTATAAACAACTATATGCCAACAAATTTGAAAATCTGGAGGAAATGGATAACTTTCTGGATGCATACAAACTACCAAAATTGAACCAAAAGGATATAGAAAATCTGAGAAGACCAATCACAATAAAAGAGATTGAAGCTGTTATCAGAAGGCTTCCAATAAAGAAAAGCCTAGGACCTGATGGGTTCACTTCAGAGTTCTATCAAACCTTCAAAGAGGAGCTGATACCAATTTTCTACAAACTGTTCCAAAAATATGAAACAGAGGCCATTCTGCCAAACTCATTCTATGACACCAACATCACCCTGATACCAAAACCAGACAAAGATTCATCAAAAATAGAAAACTACAGGCCAATATCATTGATGAATATATGTGCAAAAATCCTCAATAAAATACTAGCTAACAGAATACGGCAGCACGTACACAGAATTATACGCTGTGATCAAGTGGGATTCATCCCAGGGATGCAAGGTTGGTTCAGCATATGCAAATCAATAAATGTGATATACTACATGAATAAAAGTAAAGACAAAAACCACATGATCATCTCTATAAATGCTGAAAAAGCATTTGACAAAATTCAACATTCTTTCATGATAAAGACTCTCTACAAGTTAGGCATAGACAGAAAGTATCTCATAATTAAAGCTATATATGATAAGCCCACTGCCAATATCATCCTGAACAGGGAAAAGCTTTTCCCTTAAAAACAGGAGCTAGACAAGGATGCCCACTCTCACCACTCCTATTCAACATAGTATTGGAAGTACTAGCCAGAGCAATCAGAGAAGAGAAGCAAATAAGGGCATATAGATTGGAAAGGATGAAGTCAAGCTGTCCCTGTTTGCAGATGACATGATCCTATATATTGAACATCCTAAAGCCTCATAAAAAAAAAAAAACTCTTAGAGTTGATAAATGATTTCAGCAAAGTTGCAGGATACAAAATCAATACACAAAAAAATCAGTAGCCTTTCTATACTCCACCAGTGAACATGCAGAAAAGAAATCAAGAAAGCTAGCTCATTTACAACAGCCACCAACAAAACAAAACAAACAAAAAAACAAACAAAAAACAACTTAGAAATAAAGCTGACCAAGGATGTGAAAAATCTCTATGAAGAGAATTACAAACCACTGTTGAAAGAAATTAAAGAGGATACAAGAAGGTGGAAAGATATCTCTTGCTCTTGGATTGGAAGAATTAACATTGTGAAAATGTCCATATTACCCAAAGTGATTGACAGATTCAGTGCAATCCCCATCAAAATTCAATGACACTTTTCTCTGAGATGGAAAAAGCTATCCAGACATTTATATGGAATAACAAAAGACCACACATAGCCAAAGCAATCCTGAGCAGAAAAAATAAAACTGGAGACAGAATAATACCTGATTTTAAAGTATATTACAAAGCTATAATCATCAAAACAGCATGGTACCAGCATAAAAATAGACACACCAATCAATGGAATAGAATAGAGAACCCAGAAATCAACACATATGCTTACAGTCATCTGATCTTTGACAAAGGCAGCAAATCTACATACTGGGGAAGAGACTGCCCTTTCAACAGGTGGTGCTGGGAGAATTGGATACTCATATGTATAAGATAGAAACTAGACCCGTACCTTCACCATATACCAAAATCAATTCAAAATAGATCCTGAAACAATAAAACTCCTTCAAGAAAACATAGGGGAAACACTCCAGGAAGTAGGAGTGTGTACAGACTTCATGAATAGGACCCGAAAAGCACAGGAAACTATAGGAAAAATAAACAAATGGGATTATATCAAACTAAAAAGCTTTAGCACAGCAAATGAAACAATCAGCAGAGTAAAACGACAACCAATAGAGTGGGAGAAAATATTCACAAAATATACATCTGATAAAGGATTAATATCCAGAATTTAAAAGGAACTCAAACATCTTTACAGCAAAAAAACCAAATAACTCAATTAAAAAATGAATAAAGGAGCTGAATAGGCATTTCTCAAAGGAAGATACGTGAATGGCCAACAGACACATGAAAAAATGCCCAACCTCACTCAGCATCTGGGAAATGCAAATCAAGACCACTTTGAGATACCATCCCACTCCAGTTAGTTAGGATGGCTAAAATCCAAAAGACTGAGGATGATAAGTGCTGGAGAGGTTGCAGAGAGAAAGGAACTCTCATACATATGTTGGTGGGGCTGCAAATTGGTGCAGCCTTTATGGCAAATGGTATGGAGGTTCCTCAAACAATTAGATAGATCAGTCATATGACCCAGCTATTCCACTGTTGGGAATATACCCAGAGGAATGGAAATCATCATGCCAAAGGGATACCTGTACTCCAATGTTTATTGCAGCTCTATTAGCAACAGCCAAGAGTTGGAACCAGTCCAAATGCCATCATCTGATGAGCGGATAAGGAAACTGTGGTACATCTACACAATGGAATATTACTCTGCTATAAAAAAGCATGAAATACTACCATTTGCATCAACATGGATGGTCTTAGAGAAAATTATATTAAGTGAAACAAGTCAGGCACAGGAGGAGAAATATTAAATTTTCTCACTGATTTGTGGGAGCTAAAAATAAATAAATAAACACACAAACAAATCAAGGGTGGGTGGGGTGAACAAGAGAGAATAACCACAAAAATTCCTTGAACTAAAGTCAAGTGAATAGATATTATGTGGGGTGGGAAGGGGAAGGGGTGGAGAGGAACAGGTAAAGGGGTGTGAAAATCAACTACAATGTATGTTGATAAGTAAAATTTAAAACACAGGGAAAAAAAAAAAAGAAATAGCCCTTATTGGATTGTGATTTTTTTTATTTGTTTGTCTGATCTATGTGCATTTACAATGAGTATGTTGGTTAATTCCCATATTTGTAGGTTTTCCACTTGTTTTTGCAAATTAATTTTAGCTTTATTCCATTCTGGGTAGGGAATACACTCTGTGTCCTCTCAATCTTTTGAAATTTATTGACTTACATTATGGCCCAGCATCTTTTAATTTTGGTAAATATTGTATATATATATATATATATATAATATATATATATATTAAAAGTAGTCATTGAATGCAGTTCTGTATTGGTCAAATGTATTAATGATGTTGTTCATGCAAAAGTACTCCAAAATATTCATGGAAAAATAGAATTAAGAGATAATATGAATCTTTTCATGAATTTTTGAAGACCCCTTGTATGTATTATATTCTTATTGTGTTTTTGTTTTGTTTTGGTGTACTTATTCTATTAGTTATAGAGTCATGCTAAAATCTTCACCTACAATCACTGATATTTATTTCATGTTATTTCTGCCAAATTTTTCTGTAAATATTTTGGGGTGGTTTTATTAGGTAGATAAACTTAGTTTTTATTCAGTTTCCTATTAATGTATCATTTTATCATTATAAAAAATCCCTGTTTTGTCTCTTGCTATGCTACCTGCCTTTTAATATAGTTTTTCTGATATCAATATAGCTATACCAACTTTGTCTTGATTCATTTTGCAATGTGTTTTTTTTTCATCATTTTACTTTCAACCTGTTTCCTTGTATTTTAACTATGTCCCTTTAAGCAGCCTACAGTTGTCTTTTCTACTATCCAATGATATTTTTAAAAAATTTGAGTGTTTAATATATTTACATACAGTTCAATTATTGTTATATTTGGATTTAAAGCTATTCTATTATTTGTCTTCTCTTTGAACCTCCTGTTCTAGACTCTCTTTTCTTTCCATTCTTGGCTTCCTTTAAAGTGACAGTTAGTCTTCCGGTCAAGATGGTGGAATAGATGGTCCCTAGTGTCACTCTCTCCCACAAATCAACCAATTTACAATGTTCAAAAAGCAATGACAGCCAAGCTGGAGCTGCTAGAGCTCAGGGGTAGAGGAGGAGAGACCTACCGAGTGCACGAAGGTCGGAGAAGCCACGATGAGAGACAGAAAGAACCACCCTGACTGTTTTATGCTGTGGCTGCTTCCCAGCTAGAGCTGCTGACAGCTCAGAGCAGGAGCTGGCAAAAGATGCAGCTGTGCCCTTCAGATGGAGTTGCTTGGAGGCAGCAGGGGAGAAGAGGGCCTTTGTGGCCCTCAGGCCAGCAAGACCACTAATAGGGTTCCTATAGACCCACATAGGAGCAAGGAGCCACAACAACTGAAAAGAAGGAGCCACTCAGAGGCTGGTGAGCTATCACAAGGGATGGGCACATGGCCTGTCCCATGGGAAGTATTTGCAGCACAGGTGGTGGGGGATACGAGCCCACTGGGAGAACACTGGGGCACACAAGGACAGCTGATCTGCACCCCAATCAGCATAGGACCACTCAGAGGAGACTGGTCTGGAATATAGAACTGCATGAGGTGCAGTTTGATGAAAAGACTGAGGCCCAGACCAGGGTTTCTACACAACCCACGTGTGCTAGATTTCACTAGACCTGGGAGTACCTATAAGTCAACCATTAAAACCTGAACTGAACTTTTCCAGATTGGAAAAGATGAAGTCAAACTG
>NW_007734982.1:0-8681 GCF_000696425.1 Galeopterus variegatus
TATAGAATCTACCCTCAAAAGCCATGTCCCAACTATATTTTATACATGTTCTCCAGAGGCATAAAATTTAATTTCAGGCTGGAGTTCTTGCCCAAGGAGGTCCAACCCATTGCTTGATCAAAGCAGGAGTACAGACAGCATGGCTTACTAGATATATGAGGGCGGTACAGGGATCATTGTTTTAGAAGCTAATATGTCAATTTAAAATATGACATTGGCATACATTAGCATCTAGTAAGATGGAAGAGGGGACTATATCCCCAAGGGAAGGGACTGGCAAGTGCTGGTCAGGGATTCAGGGTTCCAGCTCAATAAACTCTCATCCTAGATGAGAAGTAGGTATAACCCATGGCTGCACTGGGCCAGGAGGCACATGGGACATACAGGGTTTATCTCAAGTCCTCCAGGTGCTAGGTTCAGGGTACCACAGATAACTCCTGACCCAGCTGTTAGCTGGAGGCTCTTGATGTACACTGTGGGTCATAATTAAGTAGAAATATTAGCAGGAAGGAGTTTGATGCAAAGGGCACCTTGAATTCTCCACCTTTTACAACATCTATTTCTACAGACCTCCAGGTCACTGCACTTTAGTAGGGCTTGATTCAGCTTTGTTTCAACTACCTTTTTAAATAGATACATTTTGATTCTGGGGTTAGTAATAAACTAGCCCAATTTCATTTTGTTTGTTGTCATGCATGACACATATAAATGTAGGTTATCCAACATAGGTAATAGGTCATGCCAATCTATCAGAATTATTTGACTCCTTGGCTGAGTTTTCAACTTTTTATGGGGACTCAATTTTATTGATGGGATCTTTTCAAGAGATATAGGTGTCTAAAGGGAATGGAAGGTAGTCAGAGCCACAGCAGAGACTTTTTCTGTGTCCAAAATAGCTTCTAATCAACCAGTAGCCTGTAAAATAGATGGTCTCTGTGGCTTTACATATTTTTATTGAGGTCTGTGCACTTATTCTAAATGTACAGATTGATGAATTTTTTTATCAATGTAAATACCCTGTAACCATGACTCAGGTCATGATATACGTATTTTCATGACCCCAGAAGTTTCCCTCATGCCTTTTCCAAGTCGAGGTCTCCCCAGAGGTAATTATTTTGACTTCTGTATGCTGTATTCATTTTTGCTTATTCTTGAGCTTCCTATAAATGGAATCACATGGTATGTATTCTTTTATGTCTAGCTCCTTTCATTCAAGGGGATGTCTTTGTGTTTAACCTGTGCTGCTGCGTCTATCAGTAGTTTATTCTTTTCTGTTCATTTTTTAATGATTATGCCACAACTTATTAATTGTTTTTCATGTTGATGGACATTTGAGTTGTTTACAGTTTGGAGATAATGTGAATAAAGCTACTGCAAAATTCTGGTTATGTATCTTTTGGTGGGTGTATGCACTCATTTATCTTGATATATGCCTAAAAATAGAATTGCTAGGTTACAGAGAGATGTGGGTTTATAGTGTCAGTGGATAATGCAGTAGTATTTTCCAAGAGAGTTGAAAAATGTAGTACACTTTCACCAGCAATATATGCAGTTCCAATACTTGACATCCTCACTAACACTTGGTATCATCAGTATTTGACATTTATTTATTTTCCTGGGTGTGTAGTGATATGTGATTGTGGTTTTAATTTGCATTTCTCAGATGACAAATGACCTCTGGCCATTCGGATAATCTTTTTTTTTTCTATTGGAACATGGTTGGTTGTACACATCCGTGGGGTGCAGCACTGAATATCAATACCAGTGTGCAATACGTGGTGTTCAAATCAGGGTAATTAATATACTCATAGTTATACAATGTAATCAATTTTCATGGCCCTTTACCCTTTGGATATTCTATTTTGTGATGTACCTATTCAAATTATTCTCAATTTTTTTAATTGAGCTATCTTTTTTTTTGATGTTTTGGATATAAGTCGTGTCAGATATTTATTGTGACTATCTTCTCCTTGTCAATAGATTGGCTATTTACTTTCTTAATGATGCCTTTTGATGAACAATTCTTAATTTAAAAAGTCATATTTAGGGCCGGCCCAGTGACGCACTGCTACAGTGCGCTGCTTGGGAGTGCAGCGGTGCTCCCGCCGAGGGTTCGGATCCCACATACAGACCAGCCGCTCACTGGCTGAGCGAGATGTGGGTGCAACACTGAGGGTTGCAATCCCGTTGCCGGTCCCGAAAAAAGACAAAATGGAAAAAAAAAAAGTCATATATTTTTTTTTCCTTTTATGATTAATTTATTGTGGGATCCTATTTAAAAAATCTGTTTATCATGGACAAGATTAGTAGACAGATTAATTTAGAAGCAATTTCTGGGAACCGGTAGTTCTGATGAGATTAAATTTCTATTTAATAAAAATCGAGCTTCTAAATTTGAAATAACAAATTTACAAAAAAGTGCAAGATAGTAAAAACAAAAAGCAAAAATCCCTCCTATAACCCTTACCCACGTTCCAATTGTATCTGCCTTCTTCTCTCCTTCCCCCACTCTTTCTCATCATGTGTGTACTTCCAGTGTTTATTTTCTAAAAGACAAGGGCATTCTTCTACATAACCACAGTAAAACCATGTAAACCGAAAATTCAGTGCAATATGCTAATACACAAACCCCATTAAAATTTTATCCATTGTCCCAATAATGTCCTTTAGCCAAGCAAACAAACATAAACCATTTTTCTCTAGTCTAAGACACAATTCAAGATCATGGCTTGCATTTAGTTATGACTTTAATCTCTTCCAATCTGGAATAGTTCCTCAATCTTTTTCTGAGCCAATTCTTTTGTAGAATATACCTCACCCTAAATTTGTCAGTATTTCCTTAAGATTAGATAAAGGTTATGCATTTTTGTCAAGAATGCCACTGAACCAATGAATCTTTCTCTGTGCATCATATCAAGGGACGTGATGCTGACTTTTCTCACTGCTGATGATATTAACTTTAATCACTTGGTTAAGGTGGTGTCTGCCTGGCATCCCCACTGAAAGTGCCTTGACCTGATTGCAGAAGCAGGATGGGATCCCATCCCAAATTTTTTCAGACAAGAGACATCAAGAGGGTATGTAATTGTTTACTTCTTATATAACTGAGGTCTCTGGAAAAAGCAGGGCAGACCTCTCCGGCATGCTTTATCTTTTACACAAGGAATAGCTGTTGGCCCTCTCAGCACCCACAATGTTAAAACAAGCCCAATGTGTTGCAGGTCTTTTGGGTCCTGGAAGCAACACATTTCTCATTTACAAATTTTGCTTAAGTTCATTTATGCTATTACTTGCAAGTCAGCCCACCTTGAACGGGGCTCTGCCCAACAAGAAGTCTCTAGAATCTGTCCAAATTTCAGTACATCAGGCAATCCTATTAGTGCCCTTGGAGGCTCCTTTTGGAGACTCTAGGTCACCCCTGATGACCATAATTTGCCTTAAGATCTCTGGTGCAGGAAACCTGCCCTCCCCAGTATGTTGTATACCATTAGAGGGGCAATCGTGGCCACACACTGGGCTCTCTCCCAGAATAGAGGCTTTCATAGACCCTGGACTTGTGACCTTCTGTTTCCCAGCTGCTCATTATGTCTCAGATTATGTCAGCAGCAACCTGAAAGCTCGGCATGGCTATTGAGGCTTCCTTGCCACAGAATGAAGCCAAAACTGCCCCCTGGTGTATCCCAGCTACAGGAGAGAGTGAGGTCTTCTATCTTTAGCCTTTTGCCAGATAGCAGGCTTCTAGAGAAGGACACTTCTTTTCCAGGCCCCTCTGTTTTCTGGGCAGTCCCTTGGTGTGAACTGAATAGACAGCAATGGGAATTTGTGCACTTCTCAGTACCATCACCACCGCACATCATGGAGCTCAGCGGAATGCTGCTGCTTTCTGTCCCTTAACCAGGAGACTCCAGGCAGTCATCTCAGCACTAGAGGCCCTGGCCAATAATTGATGCCATCTACACATTTTTTTCAGACTCTTGGGCCATTGTTCAAGAGTTGGCATCTTTGAGATAAAAATTCCTAGGAATCTCTTGCCTCAGGGATACAAAATCAAGGTCATATACATCTCTGTATGTGCTAAGGCCATAATACAAGGAATCATCAACCGCTCTTTATCTCCTTCAGAGTTCCAGCATCATTGATAGTGAGTCAGGCAGTCATTTCACTCAGAACTTTCACCTCTGTTACCAGCCTTGGGCTGAAGACCTCACATGGTGCCACAATGTCTAACTTCAACAAGTTCAAGCTCAGTGACGGGAGATCTGGTACATGTTGCTCAACAGCCAACCATCAGAGGTGAATTGCATTGAAGAGTCTGATTCGATTTTTTGATGTTTGCGCTCTGGTGTCTTTTAAACCTCATCTCTCCCTTTCCCCATTTTTCCCCATCTCTCCCTTTCCCCATTCTGGGCAAGGCAATAAGAGAGCAGGTTGCTCCCTGTTTCAGTGCCAGCAGGAGATTTAAACCTCACAAGCCCCTGGCAGGAACCCTCAGCCCAAGCCCATCCCCTAACCACAGTAAAAACCCTGGTCCGGTCTACTTTACCTGTTCTCTTAGGCCACTTTTGAACCAGAGATGGGAAGCCTGTGCTGCTCTCCTCCTAAAAGTCTTATTATATGAGTAATACCTTTTCATATCCAATTGGGGTCTATGTAGCATCATCAGTCTTGACATTTAAACTAAATTCGGGCGGGAATTTATCCTGAAGAATTGCCACAACAGTATGTGTTATTTTCTCTCTGTAATTATGAATTTCTTACGGGGTAATATTTTGAGATGATATAATTATCTTGTTCTTTGCCAAACATTTACCCACCGGTTTAGCATCCACTTATCATTCCTGTATGAAATAATATTTAATGTTATAAATATAAATAATGATATTCTAACTTTATCATTTTTTTTACATTTATTCGTTGGTATTTGACTATAAAGAAGTTTCTCTCTGTTACTTTATGTATTATTTATTTACTTTAGTATAAACTTATGGATTGCTATTATATTAAAAAGGTTACAAGCTATCATATATATTACTATATCGATTATCTATATATGCATATTTATATATATGTCTATAAATATTAATCTATATTTTTCATTCCAATTGTAAGTATGATGCAAACTTAACATTTTTAAACATCTATAGACATAATAAATAAATACACGTACATGTAAAAATCATGTGTGTGCGTATAATTTACATAGTATGATTTCACACCACCTCCAATTCCTATCCAAAAATAACAAAAATTCATTCTAGCCATGCTGTTTGAATTCCCTTCTTCTAGGGTAAAGAACATAGTTCCATTATCTTTACTTTACTTATGTGCTCATTCCCCCCTTACATAATCAATACATTGACCTCGTTGGCTACCTCTTCAGCTTTAGACCCACAACTTATAGTCATTCCCTTGGTCCCAATCACCTCTTGGCTATGATCCCATGCACTTTACCAGCCCTGGCCTCCTCTTCAGGATGCCACATTGACCTTGACTTACCTAAGTTTGGCAACCCTGGGTGCCTCATGGGAAGGGCAAGGATGGGAACCAATAAATAATTCTTAAAGAAAATAGGAAGGAAAAGCAGAGGAAAAAAAAAAGAGGAAAATCAGCAGAAATCTTTTTGATTCAGTGTTGTACTTGGATGTTTTTTCTAAATTGTTAGAGCTTAATTCTTTCACAAATAGACTCTAGATGAAATAATTTAAGATTGGATAAATAATAGACTTTAATAAGTGATGGATGCTAACTATTGTGTTGGACTTGAGATAGAGAAAATGGAAAATCTGGCTGAAAATGTGCTCAGCATGAGTAAAAGGGGAAGGAGGCAATATTTAGTGACCATCTATTCAAGATCAAGCACTTTACATAATAAATATTTTCTTTATTTTCAATCATGAAAATAATGCCCTGAGATAGCTATCATTATTTCCATTTTAGTGATGTACATGTTAAGTTCAATTAACCTGCCTTTAAGATCACAGAGCAAATGTATTACAGAAGCTGGATTTGAATCTGGATTTGTCTGACTCCAAAGACTGGACTTTTTGTCTGTTCCTATCATTTCTTTTTCTAAAAATTGCATATTTAACTTATGAGCAAATATAAGAGTTGAAGCGTTAATAATGCTGCTTTTATTGAAGATTGTCAGGGTCTCAATGTCTAGACAACATTGAGGTTGGAGCATCAGAAGTGATGAAGACATGAAGGATGTGTTGAGTTTTTAAGTGTGTCAGAGGTATTTGAGGTCACCTTTGAGAAAACATTTAGGAACTTCATTTCCTGGCATGTGGGGAAAGAGAAGTTATTCCTAGCTATGTTCTGCCAAAGGTGGAATCTTTGCCTTTAGAGATAAGGATTCCTTTTTCTTTTTTCCCCTTAACTGCATATTTCTCACAATAGACTAGATTTTAATGCTAGAGCAATTTCCAATATCTAAGCAAGAATTGCTTGCTCCAAGCTGGCTGCTTGTGATACCTGTGGTGTCTTTCCCATTAAAAAGTATTTTGTATGTAACCCGAATGTTCTGTTCTCAGAAACTGCCCACTGAATAAGAATACATTTCATATTTAATACCACAATTATGATAACTCGAGAACTCCTGGTCTCACTTTCACCAATTAGCCCTCTGTATACTGTCCTTACTCTTTCTGAGCATTCTCCAGGGTGTTAACTCCTGTGTTAGGAAGGGGTCCCATGTGGTTTTCTACTCAAAAATTATTTTCTTCTCATTACTGTCAAATAAAAAAAATAAATTCAGACTTAGCAAAGAGAGACTTTATTCTTCTTCTTCTTTTTTTTTTTTTGTCTTTTTTGTCTTTTTCCGTGTCCAGCAACGGATCGCAACCCTCAGTGTTGCACCCGTACTGGACCGGGGACCGGCAATGGGATTGCAACCCTCATCGTTGCTCCCACACCTCGCCCAGCCAGTGAGCGGGAACCAGTCTGTATGTGGGATCCGAACCCTCGGGCAGGAGCGCCGCCGCGCTTCCCAAGCGGCGCACTATCCAGTGTGCCCCCGGGCTGGCCCATTTTTTTTTTTTTTTTTTGTCTTTTTCCGTGTCCGGCAACGGATCGCAAAGAGAGACTTTATTCTAAAGGATATTGAAAGAAGGAGAAAATGACTGTCACAAAAGAGGAGAAAGCCTGACCAGCAAGAATTAAGATCAAAGTTGAGGCAAAAAGAGTTTTTTTCTCTATGGGAAGTAAACATGGCTGGAAAGAACCAGGTGTGGGGAACTGGAATAAAAGGGTGGCTCAGTGGGATAGTGAATAAGATAATGTTTTACTCTGAGGTCAGCCTGTTCTTAGCGGGGAGTATTAAGAAGGGATTGGATGTTTGCTCAGGCTAAGGTCAAAATTCAGGGGCTTGGAGGAAAGAAAGAAACTTAACCAAAGTTGGATTAACAGGTATTTTGTTCTAAACAATCAGGGGAGACAACATTTCAGCCAATCATTTATGGGATGTGGGGTGGGAATTTGAGCGTTTGTGTCTGGTCTGTGTAAATAAAGGGGAGGCATTTGTGCATCTCATCTAAGTCCTATGGGGAAGGGTGTTTCTTCATGGTAAGCTGTGTCCTGAACACAAGAGCATGGTTGGGGTGCTTCTCAGCCATCACTGTTTTACAGGATCACAGGGCTCAGGTGAAATCAACATCATCCCCATGTGCAGATGCTGTGTGATTCCTGTGTTGTTGGACACACTTGCCTCCTATGACTGACGCTGCTGCTGTCCCTACTCCAGGCACCAGAAGGAGACTCGCCCCTTGGTCACACCTTCCCAAGTATGTAAGAGAAAGTTCCACTGATTCAAAGAGCACAGCTGAGAGCAGGCTCTGAATTTTATTAAGAATGTATTGAAAGATGGGAGAAGATAGAAGGAAAGCACATCACAGAGAACAACTCATTGTGACCATGTCTGGTCAGGGTTATTTTCAGATTCAGGTCCAAGGACAGACTGCATTTTGGTTAATGGTGCAATAAGTGAGTCTTCATTTCCAGTCCACAATTAACCTTTCCACAGGATGACACAATGGAATTATCCACTTACTTAAGATCAAAATCTAGGCTTAGAGAGTGACCTTGCTTTTGGGCACCACGTGCAGTGATTAAGTATAATCAGCCTCACATGACTGCATTCCATAATGTCACATATGAAGTATCTTTTATCCAGTCAATATTGTGCCTAGTCTTGTTCTTTTCACAGCACCTCCTCCATGATGACACAAAAAACATGGTGATGTGTTTTCGACCTTGCAGTAGTGCTTTTCATCTGTTTGCTTCTCCTGATACCATCTACCCAGAGAAGAACAAACAGAACTCTCTAAGAATGAGCAATTATTTGTAGACATAGTAGTCTAACTTCACCTGGAGAAAATAACATTTATTTCAAATAGAGGACAAAGAAACATTTCCTGGAATGATCTGCCTCCCAGCTGGGTCACTCCTGTTTATATTTCCGGGCGCAGCTTGAATATTCCTACCTCATTTAAACCTACCCTAACTCCACATTTAGTTGTCTCCTTCTTATACACTCCCCATTGCTGTTAACACACTTATTATTACAAATTATTTGGGTAATTTTTTCTTTCTTTTTTTTTTTTTTTGTCTTTTTCGTGACTGCTAAGGGGATCGCAACCCTTGGCTTGGTGTCGCCCACACTGCACTCAGCCAGTGAGCGCACC
>NW_007734982.1:9479-10934 GCF_000696425.1 Galeopterus variegatus
CTCTCCCGAGTGCGCCACGGGCTCGGCCCTGGGTAATTTTTTCTTATTTTTTCTGTCTTCTATAATAACTGGCGAATGCCATCAAAATCACATCTGACTTGTCAGTGCTCCAACTCTCCTGGCATAGAGTAGTGTCCACAAAGATTTGGGGGGAAATGTGTAGAGAAAAGTTCTAATAAAGATACATCTCATTTGTATAGGGAAGTAAACTTGACATCTAAGACATCAGCATTCAAATTGAAGATGACCTCGTTGCTCCTGAATACAACAGGTGAGATCTAATTTATATTTGTGTAAATATACTGCCTAGTTCTGTGATGTTTATGTGTGTTTCCCAGAACAAAGCCACTGCCTGCCTTAAAGGTAAATTGAAGTCTCCACCCTTGAGTAGTAGAGAAAATATGCAGGAACCTTTGAAATGCCAGTTTTTCCAGCTTCTATACCCATCATGATGTTTAAAATAGTAGCTTAGTCTTAGCCAGGGTCTTAGGTTGCATATGTTATTTTCAGTACTAATGATGTATGGTGTAATTCGAGCTCTGCAAATAATAATACCTATATTCATACTGTGATTTACCATTTTCAAAGCAATTTCGTGTTGGCTCATTTAATCCTCATGAGTACTTTTTGAGAAAAAAAATAGTTATATGCACATTTTAGAAATGAAGAAACTGCAAACCATATTCATTACCTGACATGATCAAGACCACAGAGCCTAGAGCAATGTTGGGACTCCAGCCCAGGCCTCCTGATTTTAAATCCAGGGGACTCTCCACGATTCTCCGGCTGCTGAGTCAACAGTAAGAGTGACTTGGCCTATTTCTATCTTAGTTTTAAATAGATTGTGTGTCTTTGGCCTCCTTTTCCATATAAGAGCCATCGGTTGGGTTTATTTCAAAGTGGATTCTGTTCTTTGGCACTGGGCCTTCTTTTCTCAAGGATATTCAGAGTTGAAGAGGAGCTCAGCAGGAACCAGTTCAACGCAACATCCCCACCATGTGGCTGTCCAGCCTAAACTAGAATGTCTCAACTGACGGAAGACTCACTCCTTTATACGTTCCCTGTATATAAACATATTCGCTTAAGATTCATGACACCTTACAAGAGAGATACTATACTCATCCCTGCTTTACAAAAGGGGAAACCGAGGCACACAAATCACGGCACACAGAATTTAAGGAACTTGCCTAAGGCTATACACCTAGAAAATTATGGACTCAGGATCTGACTGTCAGGCTGACTCTAGAGCCTCCCTGTTAAGTCATCACACTACGCTGCCTCCAGACCTAAGCTATATATCTCCATTGCTGCAAATGAACCTAATAAACCTTCTAAGTATTCTGATGCCAATTTGAATGCACATGGATGTGTGTCCAGATAGATGGGGATTAAGGAAAAAAAAAAAACATTATTTAGAGATTTGGGTTTTGGCTTTGTTTGCACACAGCTTGGCTG
>NW_007734982.1:12039-14334 GCF_000696425.1 Galeopterus variegatus
GTCATCACACTACGCTGCCTCCAGACCTAAGCTATATATCTCCATTGCTGCAAATGAACCTCATAAACCTTCTAAGTATTCTGATGCCAATTTGAATGCACATGGATGTGTGTCCAGATAGATGGGGATTAAGGAAAAAAAAAAAAAAACATTATTTAGAGATTTGGGTTTTGGCTTTGTTTGCACACAGCTTGGCTGTGTCAGTTCAGGATTCATCGCATCCAAAGGAAATACGTTGGCGACATACTTCCTTCTTTAAATGCTCCAAATCACTCCTTGGTAGTTTTGGAAATTACCCCTTTTAGTGTAACGCAATGATTAAAATCAAAAGTGGAGATCAGGTTTCATCCCAAAGTCTGTCTAGAGTCCCAGGCAAGTCCCCCCAACTCTGTCTTCAATGTAACCATTTTAAAATCTGAGTGCAAAGTCAGGAATACATACAAAAAGATACTTTTATGTTTCTGTGTATCTGAATTCAATTTAGCTCATGAGCCATTCATGTTTTTTTTTTTTTTCTGATGCAGAGAATTAAATCTTGCAAATTCACATAATTCAGTGATTTTAATTTAAAGTCCAGTCTCATTTAGGTAACTACTACACCAAATCCATTTTTCCCAATTCCTCTAATTTCCTGCTCTTCTGGGCAGCATCAGGGGTGGGAAGTCTGTGTTACCTCATGGCCTCGGTGGCGTGCAGTTCTAGCCCATTGTGTTCTCATGAGCCACCACTCACTGAGGGGTATCGCATCCTGCCACATGCTGGCCATCAACCCTGTCCCTATCTGCTTGCCTGTCTCACCATGGCTTTGAGTTGTGGCACACCATCTCCTTTTTGTTCCAACCTGGAGACCTCTTCTTTTTTTGCAGGCACTTCAAACACTTTCGGATGCTGTCCTGTGACAGGTGGGGATGCAGGAGACTCCGAGGTGCTTTCTCTTGGTTTTTTTGTAGCTCTTCTTTCTACTCCACTCAATGGCTCCCTGCAAGCCACAGAAATTCCCTGAGTGATCTGTGATAGCCTCAGGATTTAATCCAAGAAAACAGAGGAAACTTTCTCAGTTTTGAGATCTTCCAAAGTTATTTGAGGTTTTCTACCATCCTTCATTCCCAAGGTTTTGACTCCAAAAGTGTAGCATGAAGTAAGTCTCCCCACAACCCCTGACACATGGAGACACACGTCTCATCCCTGAGCTTTCCCTGTCACCCATGCTCAGTGCAGAACTTTCTCTTATCACCTCCACACACAGCCATTGTGCCGCTCTCGGGTCAGCATTTCTTCCTCCTCGCTCCACGGTTTATGGCTGAACTCTATATTGAGCACTACCGGTTCCTGAAGAGCTAAAAATAAATAATAACAGTGACAGTGACGAAAGTTCCTCTCAGTATTCAAAGTTGTTAAAATAGATACTGAGTGAGGCTTTTTCTATCGCCTTGGAATTTTGGCTGAAGCCCCACACCTGAGAACAGTAAGCACCCTGACATTCTGAATAGAGCACCAAGTTGCTGCAGGTNACAACCCCTGACACATGGAGACACACGTCTCATCCCTGAGCTTTCCCTGTCACCCATGCTCTGTGCAGAACTTTCTCTTATCACCTCCACACACAGCCATTGTGCCGCTCTCGGGTCAGCATTTCTTCCTCCTCGCTCCATGGTTTATGGCTGAACTCTATATTGAGCACTACCGTTCCTGAAGAGCTAAAAATAAATAACAACAGTGACAGTGACGAAAGTTCCTCTCAGTATTCAAAGTTGTTAAAATAGATACTGAGGGAGGCTTTTTCTATCACCTTGGAATTTTGGCTGAAGCCCACACCTGAGAACAGTAAGCACCCTGACATTCTGAATAGAGCACCAAGTTGCTGCAGGTGACCTCTTCCAGTACGTGCTCAGAGGTTGCCAAACCAGTCTTGTGACCTCCATCCTCACTTCCCCAAACAACATATGCAAATGGAACAGAAATAACAAAGGAATTGGTTAAAAGACATGAAACATTTTTAGTAGTAATCATGCCTGAGGCTTTCCCCTTTTTCTTGCCCAAGAAGAATGGAGGGATTCGCCAAGAAAATCAATCAGAGAGCTCTGGGGTATCAAAAGGAAAGAGAGTGGGGTCACCCTCCCACGGTGCATGGTGCTGAACAGCAAACCTCCTACATCCCTGCAGCGCAGCCTGTGGGAGTGCAGTGCTGTGAGGTTATTCTTAGCAGAGCTTCAAACAGGTGGCCTGGTAACCATAGAAATGGGTGCCTGCTTCTAGCCCAGAAGCAGCAGGTGATTGGAGTAATCATTTTAGCAG
>NW_007734982.1:15409-34128 GCF_000696425.1 Galeopterus variegatus
TATGAAACATTTTTAGTAGTAATCATGCCTGAGGCTTTCCCCTTTTTCTTGCCCAAGAAGAGTGGAGGGATTCTCCAAGAAAATCACTCAGAGAGCTCTGGGGTATCAAAAGGAAAGAGAGTGGGGTCACCCTCCCACGGTGCATGGTGCTGAACAGCAAACCTCCTACATCCCTGCAGCGCAGCCTGTGGGAGTGCAGTGCTGTGAGGTTATTCTTAGCAGAGCTTCAAACAGGTGGCCTGGTAACCATAGAAATGGGTGCCTGCTTCTAGCCCAGAAGCAGCAGGTGATTGGAGTAATCATTTTAGCAGGACAAGAAAAACGGGAAGCCAAGGGAAGACTACCCTCCTGCTGTTGGGTGCAGCAGGATGCTTGAGAGTGGCCCAAGCCGATGCTGTGGAAAGTAATTAGACTTCAGTCAACGTTTAGATGTCTAATAGGGCATCCTTTGGGGGCCAGGGGAAGCCAGCAGAGTCTGTAGAGTGTGTTCCCAGGGGAAGAGATGGAGGTGAAAAGGGTCCAAGTGTCAATGTCAGGGTCTGTGCAGGAATGAGTTTATTCTGGAAAACCCACATATTGGTCCCTTGGAAGGACAAGCAGACATCTGCTGCATAGAGAACATCACTGGCTAGTCAGCACTAGCCTAAAGAAGACCATGAGAGCAGGTCCCAAGACATGAAAAAGAATTTTGCCCCTTTCCTATATCACTACCCCTCTTTCAGGAAGAGCCTGCAGAAGGAGGGGGAGGTGAGCTCGCTCCAGGTCTCTGAGCTGGGTTCGGGATGGGGCAGGGTACCAAGCTGTCACTGGGATGAGAGAAAGGCCTTTTGATTTATTCTCAGACCAAAAGTTGTAGCACCTGGAAGGACGTCTTAGTTACTAAAACAGGACTTGCTCTTAAAACCAAGAGTGAACATAGTGTCATGGATCTGCTCGAATTGTCACCCAAGAGTAGGAAGTATATCTGGAAAAGAGTAAAACTTTTTTCTACAGACTGTGCAGCCGTGGCTTAGTTACTACCTCCACGCCATAGGCTTCCAAGAACCTATTAAGGAAGTCAGTGTTAAGGATTTAACTGGCGGATCCCAATGGAATCTTTTGTGAGCCCCCCTTTTTAGAGCCATAAGTCTCAGCTTCACAAACAACTTAATGGAAGAACGGTGGCAAGTAAGAAAAAATTATCAAGCAGGAAAAAAATCAGTTAATATTTAAAACTATTTTTCCTCTACATGGTAAAATTGCTCAAGTGCTATCCAAGATTTTCTTTTTCTTTTTTTTTTCTAGCATTCTACTTATGCTAGTGTCATGCAGTGTAGTTTAGGAGCAGAGGTTGAGAAAAACATTATTTTTATCTTTGGTTCATCTTTTTATCTGACTAGCCATTCGATACCAGATCCACTTAGTACAGAGTTTGCAGACATCCAGGCTTAATCTTACTGACTCTTCAGACCACGTCTCTAGATCCTAGAAATTCATCATCTGCGTCTTAGATAATTGTAAAGTCTTTACACCCCACGTCCAGGTGTATTCCCTCTAGAACATCTCTCGTATTGCTACCAAAGAAATTTTTAGAACTTTACCTGATCCTTCACTCCTGTGCTTAAAACCCACCTAGGGCTTTCTATTGCAAGATGATGTTTATACTTCCTATACCAAAATAGTCTTATCCAGGTACTTGGATACATCTTGGATACAAAATACCTCATATCCAGGTGCTTGCCTACATCTTCATTCTCCTCACTTACATTTTTTTTCTCATCTATATTGAAGTTTTTTACTGCTTTCTGAAAATGGCATGGATTTTTCTCCTTTTTTATTTAAAGACCTAACTCTCTCCTTTGCTATTGTCTAACCTCATCCCCCCTGCCTCCCTCAATGCACGCACCACCACTTTCCTCCTCTTCAGGGTTAATACCTGGCAAACCCTCATTCCTCCAAGACCACTCCTTTGAAAACCTTTAAACAGAGTTGTGTGTCCCCCCCGCCCCTACACACTTGCTTTCTCACTCTATCCTAGTACTGGCTGTCATAGCCATTTCTCTTCCATTGAAATTAGCCCATGAAGGGCAAATACAGTGTCTTTTTCATAACTTTATTTCCACAGCCTGGCACAGCACCTAGAAGGTAGTGACGATACAATTGATTGGAGAGAAACAGAATAAAAGTGTTAGTTCTTTTACAGTTCCTGTCTTTTTTCAGACATATTCAATAAAGTACTATATAGAATACCATAACTACTTGAAAAAATGAGAATATGATGTATGTTTCCACAATGAATGTACCTAGTTGTGGAAGTTCTTGCATGTTTTGAATCTCTGTTGTTTTCTTGGTGAGTTCTGTCAGAATTTTAAAGCAAAGGAAAGCACCAAATGAAACTAGGCCAGATCCAAAGAAACCTGTCTTTTAAGACAAGAAGGTATTTAAATAAAATAATTTATAAAATACAGTCAGTGCTTGAGTCAACTGGCTATTCAATGTCTATCATTCGTTACTGGGATTGGGAAAGGTAGAGGAAGGCATCAGAACCATCAGTTTCTGCTGTGACTTTATTCCAATGACTGATGAGGACAGGATGTACTGAAGCATCTCTCTTCTTCCAAAGCATGTTTTTATTTTTTATTTATTTACTTTTCTGAATTTTTTGTCTTTATTAATACCTTTGCAAGATAAAATGAACATTTTTGGTTGTTCTTTCTTTTCTCTCTCTCTTTTTTTTTTTCATTCTTGGCGGCTGGCCTGTACGGGGATCCAAACCCCGTGACCTTGGTGTGATAAGGCTGCACTCGAACCAACAGAGCTAACCGGCTAGACCGCTCACATTGTTTTTTTATTGCTATATTTACTATTACACAGTGTAATCATTTTTTTGTGGACCTTTGCCAGTTTATTGCTAACCTTCCTCCCCTTTTCCTTCTTCCAGTGGCCTCAATTCCATTCTCTCCTTTTGAAAGTTCAATGAATTTTCTTGTGATTGTTGCATCTTCCTTTCTCTCTTTTTTGTTTATTTGTTTATTATTATTATTAGTTTTTAGGGCATTTGTATATCTTCCTTTGAAAATGCCTGTTCAGCTCCTTTGCTCATTTTTTAATTGGGTTATTTGTTTTTTTACTATTGAGTGCCTCGTATATTCAGGATATTAATCCCTTGTCAGATGCATAGTTTGTGAATATTTTCTTCCATTCTGTGTTTTTTTTTTCCACTCTGTGAACTGTTTCCTTTGCTGTGCAGAAGGTTTTTAGTTTGAAATAATTCTATTTGTTTATTTTTTCTTTTGTTGCCTGTGCTTTTAGTGTCTTATTCATAAAGTCTTTGCCCAATCCTACTTCCTGAAGTGTTTTTCTTAGGTTTTCTTTTAATAGTTTTATAGTTTTAGGTCTTATATATAAGTCTTTACTCCACTTTGAGTTGATTTTGGTATATGGCAAGAGGTACTAGTCTAGTTCCTTCTTCTATATATGGGTATCCAGTTTTCCCAGCACCACTCATTGAAGAGGCAGTCCTTTCCCCAATGTATACTCCTGTTACCCTGTAATTATATGGATTGATTTCTTGGTTCTCTATTCGTTCCATTGGTCTTAGTGTCTGTTTTTATGCCAGTATCATGCGGTTTTGGTTACTATAGCTCTGTAGTATAATTTGAAGTCGGGTATTGTAATGACTGCAGTTTTGTTTATTTTTTTGCTCAGGATTGCTTTGGCTACTCAAGGTTTTTCATATGAATGTTAGGTTTTTTTTTTTTTTTTTTTTTTGTATTTCTGTGAAAAATGTCACTCCTGTTTTGTTGGGGAGTGCATTGAATTTGTAGATCACTTTGGGTAGTATGGACATTTTCACAGTGTTATTTCTTCTAATACAAGAGCATGTCTTTCCATCTTTTTGTGTCCTCTTTAATTTCTTCCGACAGTGATTTATAGTTCTTATAGAGATTTTTCACCTCCTTGGTAAAATTGATTCCTAGATATTTTATCTTTTTGGTGACTATTATAAATGAATAACTCTCTTGGTTTCCATTTCTGCTAGTTCATTGCTGGCTTATAAAAATCCTACTTACTTTGGCATGTTGATTTTGTATCCTGCAACTTTACTGAATCATTCTGGCTAGTACTTTCAATACTATGTTAAACAGGAGTGAGAAGACTGGGCATTCTTGTCTTATTCCCATTCAGGATGATATTGGTGGGAGTTTGTAATATAGGGCATCTATTGTGTTGGCATACTTTCCTTATATAACTAATTTGCTAAGAATCTTTATCATGAAGAAATGTTGAATTTTGTCAAATGATTTTTCTGCATCTATTGAGAGTCATACAACTTTTGTCCTTGATTTTATTGATATGATATATCACATTTATTGATTTGTGTATGTCGAATGATCCTTGCATCCCTGGGATGAATCCCACTTGATCATTATATATAATTTTTCGATGTGTTTCTGTGTTCTGTTTGCTAATATTTTGTTGAGGATTTTTGCATCTATGTTCATCAATGATATTGGCCAGTAGTTTTGTTGTCATATCTTTGTCTGGTTTTGTTATCAGTGTGATGCTAGTCTAATAGCATGAGTTTGGGAGAATGTCCTCTGTTTCAATTTTTTTGGGATAGTCTGAAGTGAATTGCTATTAATTTCTCTTTAAAGGTTTGGTAGAATTCAGCAGTAAACTTATCCAGTCCTGGGCTTTTCTTTGCTGGGAGCCTGCTGATTGCTGCTTCAATCTCGTTGCTTATTATTGGTCTGTTCAGGTTTTATGTTTCTTCTTCGTTCACCTTGGTAATTTATATATGTCCAGGAATTTATCCATTTTCTCAAATTTGTTGGCATATTGTTGTTTATAATAGTCTGTAATGATTCTTTTTATTTACGTGGTATTGCTTGTAATGTCTCCTTTTCCATTTCTGATTTTTGTTATTTGGGTATTATTGCTTCTTTTTTTAGTTAGCCTAGCTAATGGTTTGTCTACTTTGTTTATCTTCTCAAAAAACTAAATTTTGTTCCATTGATCTTTTGTATCATTTTTGAGGTCTCTATTTCATTTAGTTCTGCTCTGATCTTAATTATTTCTTTCCATCCACTAATTTTGGGATTGGATTGTTCTTGTTTTTCTAGTCCTCGAGGCATAGCATTAGATTGTTTATTTGAGATCTTTTTATTCTTTTGAGGTAAGCATTCATCGCAATAAACTTTCCTCTTGTGACTGCTTTTGCTGTATCCCAAGGTTTTGGCATGATGCATCTTTATTTTCATTAGTTGCAAGAAATTTTTTGATGTCCTGTTTAATTTCTTCTTGGATTGATAGGTCATTCAGAAGCAAGTTGTTTAATTTCCATGTATTTGTACAGTTTCCAGAGTTTCACTTGTTATTGATTTCTAGTTTTAATCCATTGTGGTCTGAAAAGATACTTGAAATGACCTTAGTTTTTAAAAATTTGTCGACAGTCTTTTGTGACCTAACATGTGGTCTATCCTGGAGAATGTTCCATGTGTTCCATGTGTGAGAAGAATGTATATTCTGTAGTTATTGGATGAAGTGTTCTGTAGATATCTGCCAAGTCCAGTTTTAATCCATTGTGGTCTGAAAAGATACTTGAAATGACCTTAGTTTTTAAAAATTTGTCAACAGTCTTTTGTGACCTAACATGTGGTCTATCCTGGAGAATGTTCCATGTGTTCCATGTGTGAGAAGAATGTATATTCTGTAGTTATTGGATGAAATGTTCTGTAGATATCTGCCAAGTCTAATTGATCTAAAGTGTAGTTTCAATCATGTGTTTCTCTGTTGTTTTGTGGACTACATGATCTGTCCTGTGCTGAGAGAGGGGTGCTCAGGTTCCCTACTTCTATCATATTAGGGTCTATCCCTTTCATTAAAACTAATAGTGTTTGCTTTATATATATGGGTGCTCTGGTGTTGGGTATGTATACATTTACTATTGTTAGGTCTTCTTGGTGGATAGATCCCTTTATCACTATATAACAGCCTTCTTTGTCTCTTTTCATGGTTTTTGGTTTAAAGTCTATTTTACCTGATATGAGAATGGCTACTCCTGCTTGTTTTGGTTTCCATTTGTGTGGTGTATCTTTTTCCATCCCTTCACCATTAGTCGGGGCCTTTATAGGTGAGGTGAGTCTCTTGAAGGCAGCATGTAGCTGGATCTAGCTTTTCAATCCAATCGGCCAGTCTGTGCCTTTTGAGTTGAGAATTTAATCCATTTAAATTTAGGGTTGTTATCGAAAGGTATTGTCTTACGTTTGGCATTTTATCAATTTTTGTTTGGATATTTTAAATATCTTTTTTT
Organism: Galeopterus variegatus; assembly: GCF_000696425.1. Taxonomy (NCBI): domain Eukaryota; kingdom Metazoa; phylum Chordata; class Mammalia; order Dermoptera; family Cynocephalidae; genus Galeopterus; species Galeopterus variegatus. The sequence goes on from NW_007734982.1 coordinate 21,705, forward strand.
CCTTTCTTCCCCTTTTATTGTTTGTCTTTGATTTTTTGTTTGTTTGTTTTTTGAGGTGGTAAGATTTAGTTTCTTTCCCTCTCTTTTTGTGTTTTTGTTCTACCAGTGTATTTTGTTTTTTCTTGTGTATTCCAGTAGTTATCATTTTTTAGATTCCAGATGCAGGACTCCCTTGAGGATTTCTTTCAGGGCTGGTCATGGGCCAAAGCCTGTTTTTAATCAATCATTATACCGGAGACACTGCAGGAGAGGAGGAGATGGCCCCCACCCTCCCTGGGCTCTGCAGGAGAGCTACCTCTGCATTCATGTGCCCAGACAGCAGTCAAGGCCTGATGGGCTGCAGCTTCTGAGAATATGGAGTAAGGGATTGACTGCCACATGGATGAGGAAGAATGTTTGCTGAAGGAGGAGCTGTAACTAAGGGAAAAGGAAGGTCATTTGGCAGTGGAAACAGCCTGATAACTGAGGAAAGCTACTGTAATAAGACAGTATTGTTGTTTTTTAAATAGACTATTTTTAGAACAGTTTTAGGGTCCCAGCACAATTGAGAAGTGTGTGCAGAGGTTTCCCATATACGCCCTGCCCCCACACATGCACGTCCTCCCTCATTATCAACATCCCCCACCAGAGTGTTACATTTGTTACATTGATGAACACATCATTACCACCCACAGTCCTTATTTTACATTAGGGTTCAGCCTTTTCGTTGTACGTTCCATGGGTTTGAACAAATGTATAATGTCATATATTGACTGTTGTAGTATCATACAGAGTAGTTCTACTTGCTAAAACTCCTCTGGGCTCTGCCATTCACCCCTCCCCTCAGCCCCTGACAACCACTGATCTTTTCACTGTCTCCAGTTTTGTCTTTTTCAGAATGTCATATAACTGGAGTGATACATACAGTATGCAGGCTTTTCAGACTGGCTTCTTATATTTAGTAATATGCATTTAAGTTTCCTCTATGTCTTAACATGGCTTGACAGCTCATTTCTTTTTAGCACTGAATAATATTTCATTGTGTGGATGTACCACAGTTGGTTTATTCATTCAGCTACTGAAGGACGTGTTGGTTGTTTAAGTGTTGCCAATTATGAACAAAGCTGTTGTAAACATCCATGTGCAGTTTTTTGTTTGGGTATAGTTTTCAACTCCTTTGAGTAAATACCAAAGAGCATAGATTGTATAGGAAGCATATGTTGAGCTTTTTGAGAAACTGCCAAACTGTCTTCCAAAGACCTAGACCATTTTGCATTCTCACCAGCAATGAATGAGTTACTGTTGCTTCACATCCTCACCAGCATTCGATGTTGATGGTGTTCTAGATTCTGGCCATTCTAATATATGTGTAGTGGTTTAGACAGTGTTTTGATGCTGATCTTTTAGTAAGAAGGAGCTCATGGAACTTTGCAAAGTGAGGAAATCCTTCTTTCTTGCTGCTTACTCCAGCTGTCCTTCTGTTCATATAAGCAGCAGGAGAACAGCTTCTATCTTTCTCCTCTGAACCTTGTTATTTTTGGTCTCTGGCAGGTCTCAATCTTGTTTTATATCTCTTCATTTCCTTTTCCAAAGCATGGCCTTACCAAAATTGAGTTTTGCTGACTAACAATTCTCTAATTTGACTATTATCAAAATAAAAACACTTGGTCTGACTCATCCTGGGATTCGGGCTCAAAGTGTGCTTTCAGAAAAACTGACATTTATTCCAAGCTGATAGAAGTGGGAATTTGACTTGGCCTTTCCTCCTGCAATCAGTGTTAGCTTTAATCCCTGATTGACAAATATTTTGGTTCTGTCAGGCAAAGCAAACATTTTAACATCAAAAGGCTTCTGGCCTTGAGATTTGGACCTCCCAATGGCTTCATCTACACAAAGGCAATGTTTTTAAAATGTCATATATATACACACATACACATATATTTATACATATACATATTTTAACTTTTTAATTAAAAAAATTTTCCCCCAAAAGACTGATAACCTTTCCTGTACCAGAAATTGCTAGTTTCAGTGCAATTTGGTATGTAGTCTGCAGCACCCTTGCAAGGGGGATTATAGCAGGGACGTGCCTTGGACATTCTCACAGTAAAGGGAGCAGGAGAGAGACAGATAATTCCCAGCAGAGTTTCATATGGTGACAGTAGAGGAGTGGGACACCTGAGGATTTAAACAGCTTTCATCAATATTCTGTGAAGACAGACACTGTTTAGATTTGATAGCATGTGTTCAATCCCAGGGACTTTAAACTCAAGCTCTCCTTAGAGAGAAATAAGCTTAAGCTCCAAATGAGGAAAGGAACCACTAAATTTCTTCATCATTAGCTGTTGTATTATTTCCTAGGGCTGCTATACACAAAGTACCACAAACTTGGTGGTCTGAAATTAAGGTGTCACCTGCACCATGCTCCCTGTGAGCCTCTTGGTAGAATTATTTCTCGCCTTTCTGCCCAGCTCCTGGTGGTGGCCAGCAATCCTTGGAGTGTCTTGGTTGCAGCTATATATCACCCCAGTCTCTGCTTCTGTCATTATATGGTATTCTCCTTGTGTGTTTGCCTTCACACTGTCTTCCCTCTTCTAGTATGAGCACCAGTCATGTTGAATTAAGGGTTATCCTACTCCAGTGGGATGAAGTCCTGTAGCACTTCGTCTTAACTACAGTGGCCCAGAAAATATCACAATCTGAGATGCTGGGAGTTAGGACTTCAATATATATTTTGGGGACACATAATTCAACCCATAACAACTAGACAGTGTGTGAGAGGTTTGGCTGAAAAAAGCATAGAATCATGTTGCTGGGCCTTAAGAGGTTTTCAGATCAAGCACCTCCCCTTCCTATCTCTCCTGCTGTAGTCTACTCTTAGACAACCACAGCATGAGTGATTCATCTCAGGCTCGAATGCATCTTCTCAAAGAGACACATGGTTCTGCAAGCTCCCAGTTTTGTTGTCAGTAAGAGAAGCAACATGGAATAGACAAGCAGTCCTCAGAAACTAGTGTCCATAATACAATGTCACGTAGGGCACTTGCTGTAAGTTCTAATTCCTGGGGCCCAAGCTCTAGAGATCCTGCAGTTCTTTCAGTTGCATTTGGTCAAGTGGTCCTGTTTTGTGAAACATTTGCATAGAGGAAAAAAACATAAGTTTGTAGTCTAGATAAATTTAAATTTAATTTTGGTTTAAGTACTAACTAGCTATGTGGCCTTGGGCAGTAATAAAACTGTCTAAGCTTCAATTTGTTTCCTCTTAGAGTTTGAAACTAATCCTTCGTAGAGTTTCAGATTCAGTGTGTTTGGGTAGGGCCCAAGAGTTTGCATATCTAAGGTATTTCCAGTGTGAAGCACTTTGAAAGCCATTGCTGTAGTGGAAGCTCTCTGTGCTCATCTCAATCCCCTTCTTCAGTTGCTGCACCATCCCGTAGCTGCTGCTAACTCCCAGCTGAACCTTCTCCGAGAATTGCCATCATCCAAATCCAAACACTTACCCCCAGGTGGGTGAGATTCATGATGTAATTTATGTTCTGGAGTTTCTTGGTGGAGGCAGACTGAAGCCTGTCTGCAGCTGAGACCACACTCTTTTGTAGCAATTTCATCCTTGTAATCAGTCAGGGTTCTTTGGGGAGACAGAACCAATGGGACAGATAAATGATAGATAGATGAAAGGGGATTTATTAGGAAATTGGCTCACATGATTATGGAGGCTGAGAAGTCCCATGATAGGCCATCTGCAAGCTGGAGAACCAGGAAAACAGGTAGCGTGGTTTAGTTCAAGTACTAAGGCTTCAGAACAAGGGATGCTGATGGTGTAACTTTTAATATCAGGCCAAAGGCCTGAGAACCTGGAGTTCTGATGTCCAAGGGCAGAAGACGGGTGTCTCATCTGCAGGAGAGAGTGTATTCAGCATTCCCCTGCCTTTTTATTCCATCTGGGCCCCCAGCTGATTAGATGCTGCCTGCCCACATTGAGGGCAGATCTTCTCTACTTAGTCACCAACTCACATGCCAACCTCCTGTAGAAAACCCTCACAGTAACAACAAGAAATAATGCTTTGACAGCCATCAAGTTACATATCTAGCTTAATCCAGTCAAGCTGACCCCTAAAATTAACCATCACACCCCTGCCTTATTTCCTCCTCCTTCTCCTCAGAGCAGTCCTCTAACAAATTATTTGAACAAGAACACTTATTTCTATCCCTGTTTCTAAGGAACCCAACCAAAAACAGATGCTATTAATATTTTTGTCAAAATCACCATATGTATGTATAAAGCACCAATTATACACAGGTTGGACACTAAATAAGAAATCCATCCTATTTCCCTGTCATCACATGAACCCTTTGCCTTGCAATTAGAGTTTGAAAATGATTCAACACTTTCTTCATCTTAGAGTCTTGGAGTTTAGTAGAAACCACACTTAAGGTACTAAATCAGAATGGGCCAGCCTGTGGCTCACTCGGGAGAGTGTGGTGCTGATAACACCAAGGCCACAGGTTCGGATCCTATATAGGGATGGCCAGTTAGCTCACTTGGGAGAGCATGGTGCTGACAACACCAAGTCAAGGGTTGAGATCCCCTTACCAGTCATCTTTAAAAAAAAAAAAAGAAAAGAAAAGAAAAGAAAATCTGATGAATTCAGGTTCTCCTTGCCTCATGATCTTTAAGGTTACCATAGTGCCTGCAGAATCATGTCTAAACTTCTTAGCAAGAGATAAAAAAACTCTAGAAACTCTGCCCAAACTAGAGTTCTAATGCTCTCAGGCCTTCTGCTTGATTCTCTCATCCTATGTTGTATTCAGCTTGGTTCAGAAGAATCTTCCTTCAAGGATTCAATGAGTCTTTCTTCATGACTTCCAAGCCTGGGTTGGAGTCCATGCTCTCTGTGTTTCCTTAGTAAACTGTTTCTGCTTCTATGGGAGTATGTGTCTGTTCCCCACATCCCCAGGACTTCCTAGTACCATTTGTCTTTTTCTCCTCAGTCCCTAGAAATGGACATGTTGTGGTCACTCAGTTATTAAGGTTTTACTTCTGCTTTCACCACTTCCTAGCTGTGTGATTTGAGCCAAGACATTTGTTCTTCTCTAATTTCAGTTCCTTCATCTCTAAAGTGGGACTTATGATAGTTTTGTGAGATCTAAATGAAATAATACATATAAATGCCTCTAGCAGAAGACCTCTAAGGATCATAAATTCTCAATAGTGTCTCTTCACTTCCTTAGACACTTTATCAAATCGTATTCCCTTTCTGCTGTTCTCTTCACTTTTTGTATTGCAACATTATGTAAATGACCACAAGGAAAAGGGTTGCTGTGGGCAACGAGGGCATTTGAGGGATTGGCTCAATTCTCCTTGTACTTCTGCCTCTGGCTCCCCTTCAAAATGCCCTCCAGCATCTCCCTGCCCAGACAGTGTTATCCTTTATCTCTCCCTTTACCTGATTTGCTCCTTCATTATTGCTCTAGGGTTCGGGCCATTTGGCTTCCCCTGTGCAGCTCCACCCCAGACTGTGCCTTTAAGTTATCACAAACATTTCAGCATTCTGGACCCCGCTGAGCTGCCCCGGGGCTCCCATCTGCTTCATTACCCAAGGCCTGCCTTTGATTGACTTCAATTTATAGTCTCTTGCATAAGTCTGCTGCTTCCACCTTCCCTGGGGAATGGATGGAGAGCAGCAGGCCAGGGCAGCACGGTTCCTGCAGTATCGCATGCCATGGGTGCAGCCATGCCACACCCGTGGAATTCAGAGAGCCAGGGAGGAAAGAATTTTGCATCTGCCTAATAGCCCTTCCTGTTGGGGCTTTTACCATCTTATCTTAGGCTGGGGTTCAGGGTTTGGAGCCTGGGCTGAGGCTTGGGGAGGGGAGGGGGACAGCCTCCTGTCTTTGTTCAGCAAGGAGGAACCTCAACCCCACGTGGGGTTTGATTGGGCAGCCTCTGCCTGACACCTCTGCCCAGAAAGGTGGCAGGAAATACCCCATGTGAGGTTTGGCAAGTCGGGGTGAATCAAGGAAAGTCAGGGCCCTTTGCTGGATGATTGGAGCTTTAATCTCAGGATGGCTCATGCATTAGAGTGTAGAAACAACTGTATAAGGACAGGGTAGGGGAAGAATGAAATTAAAGAAAGCCAAAGATCAATCCTACCTCCCTCCTTCCTTCCCTTCCTCTCCTCCTCTTCCTCGAAATTAAAGAAAGCCAAAGATCAATCCTACCTCCCTCCTTCCTTCCCTTCCTCTCCTCCTCGTCCTCCTTTCTCTTTCTCTTTCTCTTTCTCTCTGTCTCTCTCCTGAGTGAATATTATTTGGGGATGGACTTGAAAGGCTATAAAGTCATGGAGAAATAATCACACAAAACCCCACATCTATAGCCAACACAATAATAGGAGTGATTATCACCACTGTTCCTGACCCCACCATCTCCATAGTTGCTAACAACTGGTCCCCCACTAGCCCAGGGAGCTGCACTATTCCTCACTGGCTTCTTTGGACCTTGCCCACACCTTAATAAATAGCCCTTTATAAAAGACTCTTTAAGTCCCCACCGAGGTGACCATCTCAGTCCTGTCAGGAACCTGAAGGATACACAGAGTCAGTGGGTTGTAGAATTGGGGTTGGAACCCAGCAGCCCAACTCCAGAGATACACCCATGTGTGGGGAGGTCCCCCAGACCACCCCCAGGTGCAATGATTTTCCAGGTGAACTCACAGGACTCAGCATATAGTTGTATTCATGGCTGTGATTTATTATAGTAAAAGGATCCAAAGCAAAACCAGTAAAGGAAAAAGGTGCTTGGGGTGAAGTGCAGGGGAAACCAGGCAGGAGCTTCCAAGAGTCCCCTCCCTGTGGAGTCACACAGAACACAATTTCCTCAGCAATGAGCTGTGACAACACATGTGAATTGCTGTCTACCAGGGAACCTCTTTAGAGACCATCACACAGAGTTTTTGTTGGGGGCTGGTCATGTGGGCAGTCTCTTACCTGTTACATACTCAAATTCCAGACTCCCAGAAAGAAAGCAGGTGTTCAGCACAAACTATACTGTTTGCACCAACAGTTCAGACACAGGGAGCCATTCTTATCAGTTCCTGGTGAAAACCCTCCCCAGACCTAAGTTTCCAGATGCCAGCTAAGGGCCAACCTTATAAGCAGGCCTTTCAAAGACTGCAGTCAGGCCTGCAATGTTAACTCTTTTCTGCTGAGGTCACAGCCACCACACCACATTTATTAAGCATCTATTATGTGCAAGACACTGCATTTGGAGAAAACCATCAGTCATCTCTTTGAATGATGGTAATAAGATACTGTTTTTATCCTCTTTTGCAGATGAAAAATTTGGGGTAGAATATCTTGTTCAAGGTGATACAATAAGGAAGTGGTGAAGGTACAATTTGACTCCAGGTTTATCTGACTCCAAAGTCTTTTGACACCTGGGGGTGGGAGGGGAATAGGGATTGAGGGGTGGATTATAATGTGAATTGTAGTTATTCCCAGGTAGAGGTATTATGGGAGATTTCTAGTTTCTTCTTTGGGGCATTGGTATTGTATCATTTTCCCCCAATGAGCATACATTGTTTAATCAGAAAATTTAAAAATAATTTTATGTAGAATTTTTGGAGAGTCTCCTTTAATAATACATAAATAAACCCAATTAAAAGAGCAGATTAATTGTTGGCATGCAAATGAATGCTGCTAAATTACTTGATGTTCATTTGCTCTCTTAAGCAGGTTAAACATGTTCCTTGTGATGATATTTACACATTATGTTTGCTTAGCAAAACCTTTTTTCCCCAAATAGGGCAAAAGTAAACGTGAGCTGGGCCCCAGCTGAATTAGCCCAGACTATAACGCTCTGATGATTAATAATCATCTCAAGTCAAAGACCTGTCTTTCAGCAATCCTCAACCCTCCCAAATGAGGGAAGGAACTTTAGGCTATTTAAAAATCATTTAAAATGAAAAGGATGGAGCTTCATTCTTATCAGCTTCGGTGAGTGAGATCCTGGCATCGTACAAATGGGATATTATCTCATGGGACTTCAATAAGTGAGTCAAGGATAGAAAACCCAGAGAGACCAGAGCAAACTTTCTTTTTTTTTTTTTTTTTTGTCTTTTTCGTGACCGGTAAGGGGATCGCAACTCTTGGTGTGGTGTTGCCCACACCGTGCTCAGCCAGTGAGCACACCGGCCATCCCTATATAGGATCCGAACCAGTGGCGGGAGCGTCGCTGCGCTCCCAGCGCTGCACTCTCCCGAGTGCACCATGGGCTTGGCCCCCAGAGCAAACTTTTGACAGCACAAAATCCAGGTCCCAAGGAAGCCACACTCAGCACACATGTATGGATTTATGGAGCAGGGGAAGGGGAGACCTAATTCAACCCATAATAGCTGCTATAACAAATTACCACAAATTTATTATCTTACAGTTCCTAAATAATTTGCTCGAATAACACAAATTTATTACCTTATAGTTCTGTAGGTCAGAAGTCTGACATAAGTCTCTCTGGGCTAACATCAAGGTGTCAGCAGTTTCTTTCTTGTCTTTTCCAGCTTCTAGAGGCCTTTGTCCTCCATCCTCAAAGCCAGCCATGGCCAGTGAATCCTTCTCACATTGTATCTGTCCAACCTCTTCCATAGTCACATCTCCCTCTGACTCTCCTTCTGTTGGAAAAATACAAAATTAATTCTTTCAGTAGCTTGTTTTGCCTTTAGAACAGAACCTGCTTATTGTATCAGCTTTACTGATAATCAACTGCTCTACTTCTGCTTTTGTAAACATGCTTGCTTATCGCAATGACTACTGTACTGGCTACATGAATGCTGAGAGAACAAAACTTAAAAGAACCCGGAAGAGTCCGCCTATAAAAACCCTGTAAGACCTAAAGTCAAGGCTCAGATTTTGAAGTGCTAGCTCATCTGGGCCCGCCGTTGTAATATAATATCTGACTCTCCAACCCTCTGTGTGCCGACCGTTTCTCTGTCGAAGTCCATTCCATAACACTTCTGCCTCCCTGGTAAGGACCCACCTAGCTAACCCATGATAATTTGTTTACTTTAAAGTCAAATGGTTAGCAATCTTAATTTCCTTTTGCCATGTAGCATAACATAAGCACAGGTTCCAGGGTTAATACATAGATAATTTGACGGGGAGGGACAATTATTCTGCCTATCATACTCCAATAACCTATTTATCAACACAGATTATCTCTTGTGTTAAACTCTCCAAATGGAGGAAACATCTCTCTATTTTGCAGTAGACAAACAAAAATGGCGTGATTAATGTAGATTTTGCAGGAGTGCTTAGGTAGTTTTGTGGGAATTACAGAAGAGTGCTAGGACTTGCTAACTGTGACATTATGGTTACATAATACTGTATACATTACCTAACATTATACTAAGGAGAGGTGGGTTCTCCCTCGTCTACACCCAGGCGGAGTATGACACACCTGAGCTGCTGCCGCATCATCTGGCTCGGTACCCCATCACAGAGCTCACCTGTAGGATGCATCGGTCCTCAGCTCTTGACCACTTCCCCCATGCAAACTGTGCAAACAGCTTCTCTCCTCCTACAGGGGATGATTCGCCTTAGCTAAGTGCTTACCCACCTTTGCTTCTGAAAACCTTTCTAAGGAGCATTTTGACACACAAGCAGATACATTGATGGAAAAAATAAACAAACATTTCCTGTCATCTGGTTAAGAAAATGTAGTGAGAGAGCAGCCTTCTGCTTCTTGTTGCCACAGAACAGAGCCAGAGAGCTTGAAAGAAAGGAGAGAGGAGTCGTTTGTATTTTCCAGGGTAGGAAACTCAGGATCATGAACAATATACCCACGCTGTTGTCTATTTTGTGGCCAACCTAGAATTTGAATCCCAGGTATCTCAACTGCAAATCTAGTGTTCTCTCTACCATGCGCCACCTTTATAACAGGTTTAAAAACATTTTTTTTTTCTTTTTGTCTTTTTTCGTGTCCGGCAACGGATTGCAACCCTCAGTGTCGCGCCCGTACCGGACCGGGACCGGCAACGGGATTGCAACCCTCGGTGTTGCTCCCACACCTCGCTCAGCCAGTGAGCGGGAACCGGTCTGTATGTGGGATCCGAACCCTCGGCGGGAGCGCCACCGCACTGCCAAGCGGCGCACTGTAGCAGTGCGCCACCGGGCCGGCCCTAAAAACATTTTTAATATTAACCTTGTAACTGTTCGATTTAGAGGATGTTCTGGGAATTTGTACCCTTTCTATTTTTCAGAGCAAGTACTGAGTTTTTCTCTCTCTCTTGCAGGCACGAGCCATTTGTTTTATGTTTGCTGAGCACTTTCTTTTTATTCTTAATGCATTTCTACTCTTTACCTAAATCAGTTTTCCTTTTGCCCTCATTCCTGAAACTTTATCTCTCCCCCCACCCCCAGCAGTTATATGCATTCTTTGTGAAGTCCTCTTCAGCTCTTTGTGATCTGAGGTGGAGAGACTAGATGTATGAATTAAATCTCTTTCTTTGCTGTAGAAGGTAGTCTTGTCTGACTCTTACAGTGCTGTAGCTCTGCAAGACACTTTATTCTCTATTTTGTTTTTTAGCATCTACTGTCTGCCAGGTTCTGTGCTAAGCAGGAGACATAGACCTTGCTATCTAGGAGGATCAGCTTAGCAGGGGAGAAGGACATAATTCATACAGTCCCATGAATGAGCACATAATTACAGATCAAGAGAAGCACTCTAAAGGGAGAAACAGGATCTGCTGAGTGTATATAGCAAAAAACAAAAAACAAAAAACCTGACTTGAGAGGTGGAGGTTGGAGAGGAGTTGCAGAAGTTTTCCACTTGGCTGAGGGTTTCCACTTGGCCAACGGTTGGAGTGTGAGTAATGTTGGGCAGAGAGCCCATTCCATTGAGAAGAAACAGCATGTGCAAAGGCCCTGGGGTGAAAGGTGTGGGGGTGGTGTTTTTGGAACTGTTCTGTTCCTTCTGGCTGCTGAGCCTTGCCTTGCTCCAGGAACCCTGTGCCTCCAGGTCCTGTGCATAACCTGCTTGAATGTCATCCCCTGAGCCTATTGGATTTTGAAGAATGGCTTCACCTGAGAACCCCTATCCGAAAGCGACCAAATGGAACACAGTGAAGGAGACAAGCATCTATTTGGTTTTCCAAGTCTGGTCCCTGACCATCAACAATTCTCTACTTCTTCCAGTTAAGACAACCATATAAGCTTACATGACCTGCTGCCTTGAAGGACTGCCATGAAGATCAATCAAGTTAAGATACCTGAACGGCTTAGAAGAGTGTCAGTTTCCACAGATGCTTGGTAGTATTTGCTTTTGGTAAAAAAGTCCTCTTTAGAATGTCAGATAGAGCTACATCTCCCAAAAGGAGCTTGTGAGTAATTGACATCGGGGTTGAGTTTGTAGTGGTAGGAAGGGTATTTTTAACCTGGTGAATGACCTCTTTCCTCCACCCTCCATGCCCTCCTTGTAGCAATCTGTTAACATAAAATATTTGAAATTGTTTTAGGCACTATGACAGAGCCACATAATATTTTGGAGAGAAGAACAACAGAGGATTGGAAAATTAGGGGGAGAATATTTCACGTTGATTTTTCCTTCCTGCCATGAATGAAACCAGAAGCGGGGGCTCCAGGCAGAAAATACCTAGATTCTGCTCATTTGGAAATCTGAGGCATTGCTCAGGATTCTCCAACCCCCTGACAGAACCCAAGACAACTCTGACTCCAGCTTCTTTTCCTTTCTAGTGTTTTCAGAGTCAACAGAGGGATGTTGTCTCCACAGCCCCAGGTGACCATAGAAAACGGGTATAACAGCTGTGGTGTGAAGAGGGACTTGTCAGAAACTTGTTACATGTTCAGACAAATAGTCTCCAGGAAAGCTAGCCCAGTGGCTGCTTAGCATTTCCCCTCTGGAACAATCCACACTCCTTTTCTCTACCTGACTCCAGGAACCCATCCCCTCTCCCTGCCTTTGAGGGTGGCATCCTTTAGCAGCCCAAAGCCTGCCTCCCTGGGCTCTTCCCCAAAGGGCCCAGCCCCCCAAATGACCTCTTCTGCCCCCCCTACATTGAAACTCCCAATTTTCAGTGGAGTCAATCCTAAGAGTAAAACAAACTGATTTTAAATGGATCTTCACTAAGGCATGATGGCTGATGACTTCCGTTATTCTTGAAGAGGTCTTTTCATTTTGGTTAAGTAGGTTAATCCACGTGAGTATCCATTTGGTGGCATCCAGAAGGTGTGGGGGCCATATTTTAAGATAGTGAATTTCCCTTGGAAGCCGTATATGAGTAACTTGGCAACCTCTGCTTTTGTGCATGTGTTTGGCTGGTTCTGCCAACATTAGTGGGCTCAGCATATGCAGAGTAATTCCTTTCTCACCAGTTTCCAAATGATACACTCAACCACCTATCTTTTCCTTCCTCCCTCCCTCCCTCCCTCCCTC
>NW_007734982.1:34582-36732 GCF_000696425.1 Galeopterus variegatus
TTTCCTTCCTTCCTTCCTTCCTTCCTTCCTTCCTTCCTTCCTCCCTTCCTTCCTTCCTTCCTTCCTTCCTTCCTTCCTTCCTTCCTTCCTTCCTCTTGACATTGAATTCTCACTATCTGCTGTCCAAAGTGTAAAGTGCTGGGCCAGCTGATCATCACTAGGGGTTTTTCTCCCAAGTTCATCTGGAGTCCAGGTGAGAGGGCTGATGTTTCTGGGTGTAGGAGCCTTTCCTCCATCAGTGAGACCATCCCCAATGTCTTCCTTCAGTCCTGAATCCAGTGTGGAATGAAAGCTGTTAGCAGACAGCCCAAGCCAGCAATTTGTGTCTCAGCTGTTCAGTCATTTCCCATTGGCCCAAGATCTCTCATGCCTGCTTTGTTTCCTTGCACCGAGATCCCTCTGTATTGCAGTAAGACCTAATTAAAGTAACTCCTTTCCCAGCCCAATGCAAACCTGTATTTATGGGTGGGAGAGTGTGCAATGGACACATCTAAAGGACTGGGGAGGTCTCAGGGAAGAGTGTCATAGGATGCGTGGTTCTGTGACTATGTTGCTGTTCTCAGATGGGTTTCCCCTCAAGGCCACTTGGTTGATTTCTCAAGTATTTGGGAGTGTGAAACATAGGGATGAGTGTACTTATGATGGCTGGGGTGGAGGTCCTGTGAGACAGAGTGGGTGGAAGCCCTTTCTGAACTGGATCATGGCACATAGACTCATGAGCTATGTATGCTGGGCTGGGTGCCCCAGAGAAAACGTGCCTGTAGGTGACTTTCCAAGTGGGAAAGGGATCATGGTGACCCCTCAGCTCTGCAAACACAGCATGCTCGCCTGAATCCAAAACCTTATCTGGCCTGCTTTATGTTCTTAGCAACTGTGTGCCTTTGTTTCTTTATCTATAAAGCAAGGGGGTTGGGCAAAATTTCCAAGACCCTTTCTCTGCTAAATTTTGGAGTCTGTCTATATTTGGCCAACCTCCAATTTCCTCCCACATTGCAGCCAGAATATTCATTCTGAAACACGTGCTTGACCAAGGCTGTTTCCTGCTTAAAATACATCCAAGACTCCCTATTGTTTTCAAGGTGAAGTCCAGATTTCTTAGCTTGACATCTGTGGTCCTTAAGACCTGGCCCCTGCGGCTCTGTCTCCTGCCACTTCTTCCTGTCGCTCTGCACTCTAGCCACCTTGGAGACTTGCCGCGGTCCCCAGGTCTCTGAAAATGCTGTTTTTCCCCACCTGGAAGTCCTCCACCATGCCTTCGACTGGCTACATTTTATTCGCCCTTCAGGTCTCAGCTTGAAAGCTGCTTTTTTCTGAGATGCTTTCTCACCACCCCTCCAAGCCTGGGGGAGGCTCATCCCAAGGTGCTCCTGCATCTGTCACAGCCCTTAACACAGAAGAGTATGAGACTCTTTGTTTATAGAAGAGTGTGTTTCTTCTGCTGAGTCATATGCTCCTTGAAGGATGGGGCTGTGTCCTGCTCATGTTGTGTCCCCCGTTCCCAGCACAGTGCCTGGCACATAGCAGACAGGCAATCAATATTTGCCACCTGAACCATTGTTAAGAGGCTCTGCTGCTGCCTGGAACGGGGCACTGTGCCGGCATGTTTCTCCCTCCCAGGAGGTGGGTGGTGGGTCACACCTGGGATGCTCTCAGCATATTCATTCAGGCTATTTCTAAATGATGGTCATGCCACTTTCCAAAATACCCAACTATCTATCTCCCAGGGAGTGGAATTGGACTCCATGTGTGCCCTGTCCTCTCATGCATCCCCGAAGTGACCCTTTATCTTCAGAATGAGCTGGGAACTGTGTGGACTTGCCTGCTTGTTCCTTTTTTGAAGCCCCACATTAACACTCCACCAAACATGCACGTCCCGTTTTAGACGCATTCTGGCAAGCTGACTTCCTGTTCCCATTCAGTCAATCATCCTCCGTCTTTGGCAGGAGGGAGAACACACAGCTTTGTACGTGCCAACACCAACATATTTCTAATTCCGTCATGGCTGGGTATGTGCCACCTCTGCCATAGGATTTTAACATGCTTTAAACAATCGTGTGTATGTTTCACGGACAAGACCAGGACTGTATAAGCTGAGCTATGACCACAATGGGGCCGAGCCTGCATGTGTCAATCAGTGATAGGCCTTGGCC
>NW_007734982.1:37701-65717 GCF_000696425.1 Galeopterus variegatus
ATTTAGTCAGCAGGATGGCTTTTGTCTAGCTCCTTGGCCACTTCAGCTGGATGTTCCATTTTTGTTCACCTGCAAATTTCAGGCTTGCATAGACTGGGGGTGAATTTCAGGAATGCTTAAGACCTTTCCAAACATTAGGAACTCATTTTTGGAGAGGTCACATCCCACATCACGTAAGATATATGAACGTGCATCCACATCCCACTTTAAATGCAATTTCATGGAACTGTATAAGGATTTAGACTTGAGTCGCAACAGACCAGTTGACGTGATAAATCTTACCATGCACCTGCCCTCCCTTGAGCGTGTGACTCATACAACTTACAGCAATGCTGTGAACCAGGTGCTTTTATTATCTGAGTAATTTTCTATTTTGTTGGCCTTTGTTGCACGTTTATGCATTTGTCTTAGGGGGTTTTACTTGCATGATTTAGAATGATAAAGAAATGTTTTTCGAATCTCAAGAATTTTTATTCCCCTGGAAAAGCTCAGACTCTAGATCTGCCTCTCTAATGTGGTGACCACAAGCCATATGTGGCTACCGAACACTTGAAATGTGGCTCGTTCAAGCTGTGCTCCAAGTATAAGATACACCTGGATTTCAGGCTTAGTATGGAAAGAATGTCAAATATCTCAATATACTTTTTTTTATACTGGCTACATGTTAAAATGATAATGGTAATATTTTGGGTAAGTTGAGTTAAAATATATTATTAAAATTAATTTTACCTTTTCTTTTTTACTTTTTTGATGATGCTACTAGAAAATTTTAAATTGCATATGTGGCTCAAATTATTTTTCTGCTGGACAGCATTGCTCTAGATAGTGGACTAAGGGGTGTAGGGGTTAACGTGGCCTGGTTGGTTCCTGGCTTCACCTGAAGTCCGCCAGCGCTCCTGGGGGAGGTGAAGGCTTCATGCAATGTCCATTCACACACAGACACCTACGGAGAGTCTATTCTGTGCCAGACCTTAGACAAAATGCTAGAGATAGAGGGGGAGCAAGATAAGCAATGTTTCCACCCAGGGCTCTGCATCAAGGCATCCGGGCACAGGACAACCATGGACTGCAGGCCAGCCCGTGCTGTGCCCACTACACTGGGAGACTGGGGCAGGATGGCTACACCTGTAGGAAGGAGTCCCTTTTTCTCATTTGCATACAGGGGCTGTCCCTCTCCAAGCCGTGCCCCTTGGGGGCTGCATCACACCTTGTAGCAGAGCCTCTATGGGCTGTGGCCCTTGTCTCTGCCCTCACAGAACAGGCGGAACTTGAGTCCTGGGCACCTGAGTTACTTCTGGACCCCACATCTGGTATCCTGACCCTTTGCCTAGGCTCTAACCTCTTGCCTGAATTCCCGAGCCTGACATGCTCTGAGTTTAGAGGCTCTGCACAGCTCCACCTTGTCTGACCATGGACTTCTGACCCCAGGCTGGGACTGACCTTACTGAATGGATTTGCCTCCATCAGGCAAGCCAACGAGGCTTCCCTCTGTCCCCTTTTTGTGTCTGAAACAATCTTATTTACTGTCTTCCTGATTCCTTCACTAGCAGGTAAGCTCCTGATGCGGCACGTTCATTAGCGCATCTGCAGCACTGAGGACATGGCCAGCACGTGCTGATGCTCCGTGAGCATGCGCTGTGACTACAAGCCCTTCGCATTGGATGTGGGAGGAGCTGCCTGCAAGCTTCGACTCCCCTCTGGCCGCTGGGTGCTGTCACCCATCTCGCTCCCAAGATGTGATGTCTGGGCCTTTAGAAGGGAAGACTTTTTGGGGATGGTGGTGGATCCTCTCCCCTCCCAAGTCACGCTGCAGAGGTGGCACTGGTGACTGGGGTCTGGTTGCAGCCACCTGTCTCTGCCATGCCCTTAGCCTTGTCTTGTCTTCCCACCTTTTCCAGGCCACTATGTTCTTTACTGCATCCCAGCCCCTAACCCCGTGCCTGGCAGGTAGAAAGCTCTTGATAACTGTGCACCGAGTACTGACGTCGGCCCAAGTGGAGAGTCCAGAGGGGAAACACAAAGTGCTGCGCTGAAGGAGGGCAAAGTCTCGCTGTCACTCACCGCGTCCCCCGCTTCGGTGGCCACAGGCTTGGCTCAAGTGGCTAAAGCAGCACATTGTTTTCCTGCTCCAGGTGCTGTTGGAGAAGGAGTTTCCTTTTGAACCGTGCCCTAGAATCTTAACTCAACCTCTGCTTTCTGCCTCCCATTCAGGGAGAATCCTCCATGTACCTGGTCCTCATTCATTGTAGTTTCTCCTGGGCCTGCTGCTGATGGTATTTCCACGTCCTCGGATGGTGGGTTGGTCATTTTTCAAGCTGTTCTGAATAAGCGTATAGAGGGCGCTGAGCCATCTGGGCATGGGAGAAGCCAGGCAGTGACTCCTGCTCTGCGATCCAGTCCTTGTACTGTTTATGAAGCACCCCATGCTCACTTACTGGCTTGTGCTGGATGCTGGGGACTGGGGGATGATCAATAGAAGAGAGAAGACACCCTGAGCCCTGGAGACGCTCATGAGCCTGTGTGACTATTCAGGGAGGTGACAAAGGGATTGTGCAATAGACATCCATGAAAAGCCACCTGCTATATGGTGACTCCACAGCCCATGAGAGCTCAGATGAGGGCAAGTCGGGTGAGTCATGGGGGCTTTAGAATCATGCCTGCCCAGGAGTAAACCCAAGATGCATACGTGAGCAAACACTGCTTTCATGGACCAAGACACGATTATCTACAGTGTCCCAACTCTGTGTAAGCCGTTCTCTATTATGTGCAGAGCCAAGTGGAGAGGAGAGGCTGTCGTCCACAGCCCGGAGCTGAAGCTGTGCCCTTTCCATGTGGCAATGACCCCGCTTTATGTTCTTGTCCCACCCCCTGCCCACACCCATACATACCTCCTCAAAATTCTGTGTTTTATCTGTTGCTTAGATGTAACTGAGTGTTCATTTGGAGGAAGGACTCTCTGAAGGTTCGACGTGTGCTGATTTGAGGTCTGTCACACCTTTTGGGGAAGGCATTTCAGTGCAGGTGAGCAAATGCCTGAGAACAGTTACTGCCCTTTCCTGAGCTAGTCTTTTAGGACATTACATAAATCCTGTCCTGTCCCCTCCCCCCCCCCTTAAATCTTCTGTGGCTCCCCATCCTCTGCAGCGCAGAGTCCTCACTTCCTAGCCTGGCTCTAGAGTCTTGCAACCTCGCGATGCCTTTCCGATCTCATCCACTGCTTCTCCCCACTCAGCACATCTGGTCTCTTTTCGGTGCTGTGCTGGGTCATCCCAAGTTCTTTTTTGCCTCGGAGCCTTTTCAACAGCTGGCCCTTCTGCCTAGAAACTTTTCCCTTTGTCGCCTACTTTGCACTTCCATCAAGGGACTTTAAACAACTTGTAGTGATCTTGTTTATTTTTTACCTGCATGTGGTTAATTTTACCCACTAGACCAAGAGTTGGTAAATCACATTCTGTAGGTCCAATACGGCCCACTGAGTGTTTTTGTAAATAAAGTTTTATTGGAACACAGCTACATTCATTCACTTGATTATCTATGGCTGCTTTTATGCTACAATGACAGTTGAGTAGTTGCTATAGAGGCCTGGAAAGCTGTAAATATTTACAGAATATGTTTGCTGGCCTCTGCTCTAGATCATAAAATCCAGGTAGGCAAGGACCTTATTTTGCCCAATTTGTTTACTGCTGAGTCACCAGTAACTAGCACGGTGCCTGACATGCAGCAGGTGTTCAGTTAAGAGTAAATAGGAAGGAAGGAAAGAAGGAAGGGAGGGAGGGAGGAAGGATAGCAAAGAAGGCTGCTGGTTAATCTGCAGCGCTCTCCTTTCTACACATTATCTTAGATCAGCAACTTACTACCAGCCCCATGAACTGTGTGCCTTGGAGACAGAATCATACCATGGCTTTGAGACCAGAGCTCCTTAAATGAGTAAGTGCTGTAGTTGGGGTTACAGAGATGCTTTTTATTCACCTCATCCCAGAGTGCAGCTCAGTGCCTAGGTTATAGAATAAGGCATCAGAGCTCCTAAGTTCCTTCTAGTGTTTGGCTACTTCCAGGCAGAATTCTAAGAATGACCCCCAGTGACCTTCACCCTTGCACAATCCCCTCCCCTTCCAGTGAGGGTGGAACCTGTGACTATGATAAGATGTCACTCCTGTGATTATGGTACCACACATGGCAAAGGGAGATTATTGCTGTGAGCCTAAAGTAATCACATGAGCCCTTTAAAAGCAGAGTTTTCTTGGCTATAGCGGAAGAGAGGTTGGTGGTATGAGAAAGACCTGATGTGCTGTTGCTGGTCTGAAGATGGAAGAGGCTGTGTGAGAAGGAGTGAAGGGACCCTCTGGGAACCACGAGTAGCCCCTGTCCAACAGACAGCAAGGAGACAGGGACCTCAAGGACCACAAGGAACTGACTCTGAGCACCCTGCACGAGCTTGGAAATAGATTCCCCCCCCAGAGCCCAGTTCAGCCAACACCCTGATTTTGGCTTCAGAAGACCCAGAGGTCCCACCTGCCTCCTGGCCTACAGAACTGTAAGATACTAAATGGTGTTGTTGCTGTAAGCTGCTGAGTTCGTGGCAATCTGTTACACAGCAATAGAAAACAAATACACTGTGGACGCTGAATAACACTCAATGAAGAAACAGATGCCTGATACGTCTGCAGCAAAAAGGTCTGAAAAGCCTCCCTTCTGGGAGCTAGCTTTTCCTCTTATGAGTTATATGACCATAAACAAAAATCCTCTCTGAGCCTCAGTTTCCTCATCTGTAGAAAGGGGATAATAAAAGCAGCTGCCCCAATCTGGGTCTCGTGAGCATAAGATGAGATAATGCATGCAACATGCTCAGGGCATGCTGGGCTCAATGGGTCCTCACACAGGTGACTCCCTTCACTTTCTCTGCGTGTAGGTGTGTCTCTGGGAGACGCTCCTTCCTTCCCGCCCACCGCACCCTCAGCTTCAGGGACCCCCAGCGATTTCAGGGCTGGCTGAGTTGCATGACAGCCGTGGAGTTACTCATGTCTCAGCTCTTTCTCTGTCATAAAAGCAATATGATAACTATGTTTGGGGGAATTGGGGCTGGCAGGTGAAGGAGACCTTCAGTGGCAAATGTTCTGTCAACCCTGTGACATGCAGCTGATGGATAATGGGCAGGGATGAGCCCAAATCATGCCACATTCTTAGCTGAGCTTTTCAAATTCTCTTTTCGCAGATGGTGGCATATAAAGCACTTCCCTTCAAAAATGCAGATGCACCATTGGCCAGTCCCCAAGCTCAGACAGATGAGGGTGACCAGAGAGGCCATTTATTAAAGGCCTCCCCCAAATTGGCACTTCTCTGAGATCTTTCATTTTTAAATTGCTTATCCCCGCTTTACAGATAAAGAACACTGACACTCAGAGAAGTTGGATCACTTTCCCTAAGTTGCACAGCTAGGAAGAGAAAGGGCTGGATGAAGACCCAGGTGGTCTGGCTGTGGAGTCTGAGTTCCTTCCTAACCTCGTGCTGGGGGGATCCGAGCTCTGTCACTGGCTAGCTCTGTGACCTTGGGAAACCACAGAACCTTCCTGAACCTCAGTTTCCAGTCGCATTTCGAGAATTTGCATTAAAACTCAACAAAATCATTCATGAAAAGGGCTTTGCATGGTGGCAACTCTTAAACAGCAGTGGAACAAAGAAGTCAGCGGGGCATTTACCAGCCAGTGGCTGTGGCCTTCTGGATGTGAGGGGCGTTTGCTCAGAATCTGCCCCTCATTCAGAGAGAAAGGCAGAGCTCAGGGGTGGTTTCGGTGGAGGCAGTGAATGTCCAGGGGAGGGCACTCTCCTCTCATGGCTCAGCCAGTCCTCTGAGCCCCAGCGGGGCATTTACCAGCCAGTGGCTGTGACCTTCTGGATGTGAGGGGCGTTTGCTCAGAATCTGCCCCTCATTCAGAGAGAAAGGCAGAGCTCAGGGGTGGTTTCGGCGGAGGCAGTGAATGTCCAGGGGAGGGCACTCTCCTCTCATGGCTCAGCCAGTCCTCTGAGCCTCACCGGGGCTGTGCAGGGAAGAAGAGCTTTGGGAAGTCTCCCCAGGTGTGTTCAGCCTCAGAGACGCTGAGCCCCTGGCCGGCCGTGGCTGGGCACAGCTGTGTGCGCAGCTGACGCTGGACTGATTCGGGGCCTGGTCCCTCAGGGCTGTGGTGAGAGACAGCCCAGTCAGGGCTGGCCATGCAGACAGCACACGGGGGTGACCGAATTTGTCATGTGCAGCTGCTGAGATGCATTGGGGTGCTCGGCCCGCTTCTGGAGCAGGACTTTGAGCCTCCCCTTCACTCCCTTTTAGCCCTGTAGGAGCTAGACGTGACCTGGGCGATTTCCAGAATCGGGGAGGAGGTGGTTTAGGTTTTTGACACCCCTCTCTCCTGGCGCTCTCTGGAACCCTTCATTCCACGGGTTCCGATCGTGTCCCCGCAACCCCCTATCCCCATCCCTCCACCACCCACAGTCACAGCAGGGCTACCGCTCCACCTGCTGCTCTGTGTTCTAAGGCTTTTCCTTCTTCCCTCCTTTCCCTCCACATTCTCTAATTTACCATTACTGATGAGAAGGCTCGATAGATTCCCCTGCCCAGATAACAGGTTGGAAAATTGATGTAAATGCAAACCTCCGATACCCTGACTCCTTAAAGTGATGACACCGTGTCCAATTAGACCCAGCGTCAGCATGTTTTTAATCTAACAGTTATAGCGAGCTTACTAGAAAACGCTGAGCACTTTCTAACCTCGTCCCCAGGGCGATTTCATGAGGCAGATGCTATTATTATTCCCATTTACAGATGACAAAACTACAAACCCGAGAGCATAAATCAGTTCACTTAGTTAGTATTTGGAGGCACCAAGTCTCCCACGCCCTTAGCTGATCTTCCTGTACCACTTCTGTTGACATCTGTCTTAGTCACTTGGGCTGTCATAGGAAAATACCACAGACCAAGTTGCTTAAACAACAGACATTTGCTTCTCACAGTTCTGACAGGTGAAAGTCCAAGATCCAGGTACTGGCAGATTCAGTTCCTGGTGAGGCCTCTCCTCCTGACTTGCAGACAGCCGCCTTCTCGCTGTGTTCTTACCCGGAAGAGAGACAACATTCTCTCTCACTTCCTCTTCTTACAAAGCCACTACTCCCATTCATGAGGGCCCCACCCTTGTGACGTCATCTAATGCTAATTGTCTCCCAAAAGCCCCATCTCCAAACAGCCATCACATTGGGGATTAGGGCTTCAAGATATGAATCTGGGAGAGGGAGCCCAGTTCAGTTGGTAGAGAAGTGTTTGTGTGGAGGAGGGTCAACAGATCTCAGATAAGGGGTGGGAGGTGAGGAAGAAAGATGGTCCCTCCTTCAGACAGACGTAACCCAGGTCTGAATCCCAGCTTTACTGACCAGGAACGGGGTGACTTTGGGCGAGTCACTTAGCCCCCCAATCTTCTATTTCCTCCTCTAGCAAATAAGACTGGCAGAGATGATGGCACGTACCTCATGCTGCAAGAGATTCTCATTGCAAGGAGATTGCCGGCCACTGCCTGACCCATGGTGAGCACTCAAAGTTAGCTAATGACCAGCCAAATGGGGGGGGTGTCCAATCTGGTCCCACTGGCCAGGTGGATGGTACTGATAATTCGTCAGTGTTGTGCACTGTTTCCTGTTTTCATGAGATCAATGTGGGGGGTGCATCGCTTGATCTTGTGCTGACTTTAGATCCTAACCCCAGGGTCCAGGGGACATGAGACGAGGGTGTGCATAGGACAGCTGAGTGGTGGGATTGCCATGGGAAAGCCCAGCTTAGGCGGACAGCTGACAGCCAGCCACATTCTCCTCGACAATTTCCAAAGAACAGTAAGAATCCAAGATATGGATTTAAATCCAACGTGTGTTCCTACCTACCAAGTGCTGGATCTTGTGCTAGATCCTCTTTTTTACACAAAAAAATGGTATTTAATCCTTACAATGAGAAAGAAATCTATTAGCAGGGGCTAAGGCTCCAGAAGTTTTTATAACAGAATAGGTCAAACTCTACCGTCAAGCAGGAACAAGTTATTCATTCTTCCATTGTCCCCTTTTTAGCATCAGGGATTTGATAGTTATCTTCAAGGTGACACGTTATGAAGGCCCAGATGTCAGCCTGCAGACTTCCCTTTTGCCCCTTTCTTCGTCTTGCTCAGTGAGTTTCAGACTCTGGAATGTGTGGAATTTGATGCACAGGCCTGAATAAACAAAACCCAAAGACAGAGCTGTGTATGGGCAATGAAAATGATTTACTGGGGTAATTTTTGCCTTACATGTTGACTACAAATACTAACCTTCTTAGAAACAGAACATCCATAATGCTCGA
This sequence comes from Galeopterus variegatus, assembly GCF_000696425.1. NCBI lineage: Eukaryota > Metazoa > Chordata > Mammalia > Dermoptera > Cynocephalidae > Galeopterus > Galeopterus variegatus. Next base: position 46,067 of record NW_007734982.1, read on the forward strand.
CAAGGAGAAGATCTCAGAATTCCTCTGGTTGAATCCTCCCATTTCACAGATGGGAAGACCGCCAAAGGGATCAAATGGATCTGGGTGGATTGCAACAATAATTAGGGATAGAGCTGTGTGTGTGACAAGGAGAAGATCTCAGAATTCCTCTGGTTGAATCCTCCCATTTCACAGATGGGAAGACAGCCAAAGGGATCAAATGGATCTGGGTGGATTGCAACAATAATTAGGGATAGAGCTGTGTGTGTTTTAGTGGAATTAGGTTATTTGTCTGCTGATCAAACATCCAGCCCACAATCTGATTCAAAACTACTAAGGTTTTTGAAAGAATACGATAGATTGGCTTCTTGGCTTCTCTCACCAAGTTGTTGGGAAAACAGTTGCCTTCAGATTTGCCCAGATAACCAGAGAGGCACCCATGGCTGGGTAGCCTTAGAAAGTCTGTCATTGTCAAAACCCTTTCCTAAAACCAGGATTCTCAGTCTTTTCCATAGATGAACACTAGGTACAATGAGTCACCAATGAAAACATTCAGCTTCGATCTCTTTTTAAAAAACTCTTTCCTGTGATGTTTTGGGGTTTTCATAAGAAGACAGTCCTTGGGTCTGTAGGGGATCAGGCAGACGCTTCTTCCCTGGGGAGGTACAGAGGATTTCTTCCCCATTCTCGGATTTTTACCAAGAGTCACAAGCTTAGCCCAGATAAGAGATTTAAGTCGATTGTGTTAGGGAAGTTATTTTTCCTGCTTACGCAGTTAATTGCTGGATACCAAATGGTCAGCAGGGCTAACAGCAGCTCCGGTGTGCAGAGGTCGTCATCTGTCTTTAGGGTTACCGCACTTGGAGCAAATGTTACAACTGCGCTCGTGTATTGAGGCTGTTGCCCTCAAGGATGGATCTTTTCCATCTTTTGCTTTGCTCATCCTAGACCATCATAAGCATGGCCTTCTTTATACAAGCCAGCAACAGACAAGGGCTGGAGCGATTGATCGATTAGATGGATTAACTCTTTAGCTAGTGGGAGTCCAAGCCAGAGTGGGACGTGCTAGGAAGTGTGTCTGTAAGTGTCTCAATAGCTGACCCTCAAAGAAAACTTTCTGCTTGGGAAGACATAAGGGGCTCGCAGGCCAAAGAACATTGCATGGGTCAGTCTTGTGTCATGAGACTTGGTACTGTACTAGGTTGGTTACTGGTCCCTGGCTCACAGTAACAAGGACAATAATAATTGTTAACATTCAATGAGTCTTCATCATGTGCTTGACACTGTTCAAAGCACTTTACATGTTTGACCCAATTTAATATTCACAGCAGTCCTGTTTGGTGGGAAAAAGTAGGATGTCCATTTCAGAGATGAGGAAACTGAGGCATAGATGGAGTAATTTGTTCCCAGTCACAAAACTGGGAAGTAGAGGAGACAGATCCTAAGGATGGGCTGTTTGTCCTCATATATGTAATTTTATCACAAGCGTTTAAATTTCATCTCACCTCAAGGTTAGCTTTAGTATCAGTAGATCCTAGATGCCTGTCTTTCCTCACTGGGCCCAGAGGTGCCCTCTCCAGCTATAACTGCCTTTGTGTTCCTGCAGAACAGTGCTTTAGTGGATTGTAAAACCTCGTGGAGCTGAGGAGGGAAGACTCGCTGCAGGGGTTTGGTGGTGTTCTAGGGGCTGTGGACATGTGCTATCTCTGGCCTCTGGTATTCATGCACATTATATGCCCCAGGAGGGACTCCATTCTTGACTCAGGGAACTTTTGACCTAGGTTTAGCTAATCAGAGCATTATATTCCTCTACCACTGTAGAATGGGAAGGACATGGGAGCCAAAGAGAACAGGAGACCCAAATGAGCATTCTGGCAAAGAGACTCTTGTGCTCTTCCACTAAACCACAACCTGTGAAGATGTGTGGTCTGGAGCTGTGGCAGCCTTCTTGCCACATGAGGATGTGCTGGCTGAAGACAGGGCCCAATCTAAGGCAGGCAGAGCCAAGAGTTGCAGAGTGAGAAATCCTCATGTCAAGCTGTGCCTACCATGGACATTTGAATTTGCTCACCCATGTGACTTCATCAAAGACTCTTTATATAGTCTGTCATATATGAGTATGGTTTTATTAGCCTACTCATGGCAGGCATTTAGAAAATGATTAACTAGGGAAAGGTGTCCAAACTTCTCCTTAGAAACCTTTCTTTGTTGGTCAGCTAACTGGTCACTATGGTGAAGGAAGCCCTGTATTCTAGTTTGGCATGTACCAATCTAGGATGTGAGGAGCAGACTCCCAGGAATTATTTTAACAGAAAAGGAGACACCATTTTACAGGAGGAAAATCAGTCACAGAGATTATGTAAAGTATCCACAATTATACAATTAGGGAATGAGAGAAATGGGATTCAAAATGCAGGTGATCTGGGTCAAGAAGTCAGTCTTTTAAGCCTACTAAAAACTTAAAAAAAAATCAAGAATATTCATTGAGGCCCTAATATGGACCCATCATGGAATACATTCATGAATACGAGTCCCAGAGATCCCTCATGGTGTAAGCCCTCAAGTACAGGCGTGTGAAGAGAAAAGATAGAAAACCAATAATAAAAATAGCAAGAATGTCAGAAAGTGAAAAAATGTCAGTCCGTGAAAAAGGAAAAATAAGCAAGCTAAAGGAGATCACGGTAGGAGGTCCCAGTCTGCAGTAGGGCAGTCAGAGTGAGCTGAGCTTCCCTGAGAAGGTGACTTGGAAGAGGGGAGGGAGTTAACTACAGGAATATCTGAGCATAGAACATTCCAGATGGAGGAAACAGCCTGTGCAAAGACCCAGAGGCAGGAGTGTGCCTGGTGTGTTTGAGGAACAGTAGGGAGGCCGGTGACGTGGAACGGAGTGTGTAGAATACAGTAGACAATGAGGTTAGAGGGGTAATTCCAGATCTCTGAAAAGTCTGTCCCTAGCAGGATTTTGAGCAGAGGAGAGGCATGGTCTGGCTCTGGCTGTGGAAGAAGAGGCTGTAGATGGAAAACACAACATCAGTATGGAGAACTCGGCCCAGACCCAGGTGGGAGGTGATAGGACCTGGACCAGGGTGGTAACAGTGGAGGTGGAGAGTGGTGGCCGGGATCTGAATACGCCTTGAAAAAAGAGATGAAAGATTTGAAATGATTTTAGGTGCGGGGCAGAAAGAAATTGAGGAGTCAAAGATAACACTAGAATTTTTGAGCAACACTTAAGTAATTCAATGGAACAAAATGTTTCTTTGAACTTCACTCCTGTGGCCAAGGAATCAATAACCTCTTCTGCCTGGGGCCACTTTGGGTTCTATTTTATCCAGAAGAGCCACCTTGGATGAGTATACTGCTTTATGACAGAGAATTCCTGCATGAACCAGCCCGTTTCATTCCCATGGCAATCTCGTGAGATTCTCCTCCCACGTAGAACGATGAATAGGTAAACTGAGGCTCAAGGAGGCAGTTGTTCGCCTGACCCAGCTCACACAATTGATGAACTGATGTTCTCTATCCTGTTCCATTGCAGTAGAAAAATATTCTGCCTTTATTATGCCACAATGGAAGCGATAGTCTCCTGGTTAGAAAATAGCTAATTGTGGGGCCGGCCCGGTGGTGCACTGGAGAGTGCGCCGCTTGGGAGTGCGGCGGCGTTCCCGCCGAGGGTTCAGATCCCATGTGGAGACCGGTTCCTGCTCACTGGCTGAGCACGGTGTGGGTGCAACGCCGAGGGTTGCGATCCTGTTGCCGGTCAGTAAAAAAAGAGACAAAAAGGAAAAAAAAAAAGAAAATAGCTAATTGTGCCTACCAGATTTGTTTTCATCATCCACATGGCCTATAGCTTTTAAGCTCTAAGAGCATCTAAATCATTGAAATGAATTGTTCTTCTGAAGGCTGCTCCGTAAATACACTCTCTGCATTTGCTTGTAACTTTCTGCAACGTCATGCCTTAAGATCTAAAGTTTTTGTCCTTGCTTTCGCACAAGAGTACATGTATTATGTTTGACTGAAATGCCTGCCATTGTTTTTGATTGTTTTTGTTCATTGGTTGTGTCCGCTGCTGCGTGACATACTTGTTTTTCCTTCCTTTGATTCAAATAACTTGACTAGCTCTCTTTTAGAAGTTGGACGTTCCCACCTTGAGAGTTTTATAAGCAAGACTATGTTTGATAGCGAATCTGGTGGTAGGCAGAGATAGTTGGAAAATCCAGAAAAGATGCAAAGCCACTTGGGAATGTATGCCACGATCAAACCGGCTGCTGTCTGGGGTTCCCATCAACATTTCGATGCCACTACTTAAACAGAGTTTCTCCTTGCTGGGACAATTTCATAGACATTTTTCTGCAGAGAAAAGCTCCGCTAGTCTGCATTCTACCCCCTCTTTGAATCTTTTAATGCATAAAGCAAAACACACACAGAGGCATGATTTCTTTTTTTTTTTGTCTTTTGTCTTTTTCCGTGTCTGGCAACGGATTGCAACCCTCAGTGTTGCCCCCGTACTGGACCGGGGACCGGCAATGGGATCGCAACCCTCGGTGCTGCTCCCGCACCTCGCTCAGCCAGTGAGCGGGAACCGGTCTGCATGTGGGATCCGAACCCTCGGGTGGGAGCGCCGCCGCGCTTCCCAAGCGGCGCACTATCCAGTGCGCCACCGGGCCGGCCCATGATTTCTTTTTTAACACTGCATTCATGCAGTGTCAAGGTCACAGAGTTTGATCAAGTCAAGCCCATCGGACGTCGAGGCTTTGGGGAGATGCTTGTCTCCCACAGTCGCCAGCTTGTCCACACGCACACACCTTCAGCTGTGTCGCCACCTCCCTCAGTCCCTTCCAGCATCTCTGTGACTCCTGTTTTCTTCAATGGAAGTGAATGCCTTGTCGTGGAGAAGAAAATCACTCTGAGCGTGTATATATTCTAATGTGCTTTCAAGTGAGAATTCCCAACACGGAGAAGAGGAGAGTGGGTGGGCGAGGAAAGGGGGAAAGTGAGGGCTATTTTGGCTTCTGTGTGTGAAATAAATAGGCAATTCCAGAGAGTAAACCATTTCATGCCTGGATAGCCGCAGTAGCCGGCAAACACGCGGCCGCCTCCGCCTGTGTCTCCCTCTTCCTGGTCATTCTATTTCCCTGGGATAAGAGTAAACCATTTCATGCCTGGATAGCCGCGGTAGCCCGCAAACACGCGGCCGCCTCCGCCTGTGTCTCCCTCTTCCTGGTCATTCTATTTCCCTGGGATTAATCTTCCAAATTCACTTCTGTGGTGCTCTCCTTTACTGACAAGCCTCCAGGGGGCCCGTATTATCCATGGATCAAACACGCACTCTGGTCCCCATGGTCAAGGGCGGTGTGTAGCGGGCTCCACCTCAGCCATCCATGTGGCCACCCTCTCCTGGGGCCTCCCACTCACCAGCTCCCAAATGGTCCAGGCTTTGTCCTTCATCTCTTGGTGATGACACTTATGTGGCTGGCTCCTCGGAGGCTCTCCCACAGTGCAAGCCCTCCCCCTTCATCCAGACCCAGGCCAAGGCCAGGGTCCACCTTTCTAGGAGGGCTCTGTCACCACGCCACCCTTCTCTGTTCAGCAGCTTGCTCTCTCCAGCCTCCCTCAGCGTGGCGCCCAATCACATATGGTCTCATCTGGTTCAGTCTCAGCTCCTAACTACAGTCCAGGCTCCCCGATGCCAGGCACAGCGCTTTCAGTTTCATTTGTAATGTCACATCAGTCACCACCATCCCAGGCACAGAATAGATGTACATGACACTCTCAAATTGACGTAAACCCACCAGAGAAAGAAGGGAAAATCTTTTCTTATTGTTTAAGATCTCTGGAAAAGGGGAACTTGGTATATCCACTGGTGGTCCCTCTCAGTCCCTGAAGTCCCATCAGTGCTCCCACCCCAAGGGCACTGCCTCATTGAGAAGTCACAGGAGACGGTTGGCATGGAGGCACCCCCCTCTTCTTGTATGTTCACTTTTTCACTCACTCTTCCATGCAGCAGGTGCTTATGGAGCATCTAATGTGTTCTCGGCTTGGAGACGCAGTCTGGAAAGAGCGAAGTCCTGACCTTATGGAGCTTGCAGTCAGTCTAGTGTGTGTGTGTTGGGGAAGGGGGACCGGGAGACACAGCAAATAAGTGAATAAATAAGGGGATTTTCATTAACATCTGTGCTCTGAGGGAAGTTGAACACAGAACTACAGCAGCATGTGGGTGGTACCTTGGATGGGGTGATCTTGGATGGCCGAGTGAGCCCTCAACGACAAGACAGGGTCGTCCACAGCACACAGGGTGACAAAGTCTCCCAAGAAGAGGGAATAGTGGGCACCAAAGCTCTAAGGCCAGGGCTTCTCAGTCTCAACACTGTGGACATTTGGGGCTGGATAATTCTTTCTTGTGAGGGTTGTCCTGTGCATTCTAGGATGTTTGGTGACATCCCTGGTCTCTGCCCATTAGAAGCCAATAGCACGATCCTCTCCCCCTCTCCCCACTGAAACTATCAAAAATATCTTCTGATATTGCCAAAATGTCTGGCAATAAATAGGGGGTGTTGTGGGTTCAATAGTGGCTTCCGGAAATATATGTCCATGAGCTAATCCCCAGTCCCTGTGAAAGCGACCTTATTTGGAGGAAGGGCCTTTGCAGATATAATGAAGTTAAGGGTCTCTAGATGAAATCATCCCGAATCATCCAGGTGAGGCCCAAATCCAGTGACAGGTGGGGACAGAAGAGAGGAAGCATAGATGCTGAGGAGAAGGCCATGGGAAGACAGAGGCATAGACGGGACAGATGCAGCCGCAGGAATGCAGCAGCCACCAGAAGCTGGAGGAGGCGAGGATCGACCATCTCCCGGCATTTTTGGAGGGGGCGAGGCCCTGCTGGCATTTTGACTTGGGACTTCTGGCCTCCAGAACTGGGAGAGAATAAGATTCTGTTGTTTTAAGTCACCCAGTTCGTGGTGATTGGTTATAGCAACCGCAGACAATGAATACAAGGGACAAAACCGTCTCTGTTGAGAGCCATTGCCTTCAGGTGAGAAAGACGGAGGCTTGTCTTAGGAACCACACCCAGTTCGTGGTGATTGGTTATAGCAACCGCAGACAATGAATACAAGGGACAAAATCGTCTCTGTTGAGAGCCATTGCCTTCAGGTGAGAAAGACGGAGGCTTGTCTTAGGAACCACAGGGAGGCAGGTGTGGCTGGAGCCTTAGTGAGGGAGGCCAGGGAAGGGGGGGGGTGTCCTACCTGGCCTTAGCAGCCATTGTAAGAAATTCAGTGTTTGTTGTAGGTGGGGGGTCGTTAAGCACTGAGGGTTTCAGGCAAGCCAGTGACATGATCTGGTTTATGTATTCAGCTGATTTTTCCTGCTACCGTGTGGATTGTGTGTATGGAGGAGCGAAAGTGGAGCTGGGATTCCTTGAGAGGTAGCTGCAGCCAGAATGGGCAGGACTTCCGACCATGTGAGTCACAAGACCTTCCTCTTATCGGGGGTGTCCTAGAAGGCAGACAGTGCAGACAATTCCTGTTCCAGTACCCTGACAGTAAGGCCTTGCATTAGGTATTTTGTGTATCATAAGGGTGGAAGTCACCCCCAAGATGGTTAATTCATTTATTGCTTTTTAAGTGAAGAAGCTGAAGCTGAGAAAGAGGAAGTGTCACCTCAAGTTCACAGGCACGTAGGTATTCACTGGCAGAGCTGGAACCTGAGCCCAAGCTTCCAGTGTCTTTTCTGTTGGCTTTCTCTACTCGTACAGAGCAGTGCCTTTTACTAAAGGTCTCATTTGAATTTTATAATCATCCCGTGAGATGTGCAGCATAAATATGTTACTCTCCTTTTACAAGTGCAAAGTAAAATTAAAAATTAAAAAAATAAGGAGGATCAGAGAGATGAGGTGACTTCCCCGAGGTCACACAGCTTTCAAGTGGTGGAGCTATAAGCCAGTCTTGGGTTTTCCCAGCCCTGGTCTGGTGTTCCCCACAGAACCATCCACAGCCTCCCCTGGGTCTTAGAAAGTGATGACGTAGTTACCTAAATCTCAAACGTCTCCCATCCTCTCTTTCCTCCAGTGATCTCTTTCCAACCTGAAAGTTTTCAATTTATGATTATGTGTTGTTCTTTGCCCTTTAGGCAAGTTCGATTGCATTGTCCAGATGCAAAACTATTTCACAGCAAAGGCTGCAAAGAAAAAGAAAAAGAATGAGGAAGGGGGTTCATATGCAACACGTTGGATCTGAAAACCATTTTAGAGGTCATGTGGGGTCCATGAAGCCTGTCTATGTCTCCCGACAGCTGAGGAAAAGCATTCCCCTTAGCTGTTTGCTGTCGCGGTGCGCGTTCTGTGCTATATAAAAGGAAAGGAAAGGCTGCAAAGAAAAAGAAAAAGAATGAGGAAGGGGGTTCATATGCGACACGTTGGATCTGAAAACCATTTTAGAGGTCATGTGGGGTCCATGAAGCCTGTCTATGTCTCCCGACAGCTGAGGTAAAGCATTCCCCTTAGCTGTTTGCTGTCGCGGTGCGCGTTCTGTGCTATATAAAAGGAAAGGTTCACATAATGCCAAAGCTGTGATAAATTCAGGCGGCCAGGAGATTCGACTCTAAGAGTGACAGGGTATTTCTCACTCAGGGGAAATTAGCAGTGAGCGCTGCACCTTCATTCATATCTGTATTCACTCGGAAAGTGCTCGGGGGTCTACTAACCTTCCCCCTTCATCCTTGATAAGAGACTACACTCTAAATAAACCTGAAATGCTTTCACTGACTCGCCAGTCCTGCTTAGAAGAAAACTCTCCATTATCAGAGGAAGGCTGTTCTTCGTCTACTTATCTAGTCTGCAGATTTGATCACTAGCTATGTATCAAACCCACCTCATGTGCCAGGCTTTGTGTAGGTGCTGGGGACACAGTGGCAGAAAGGAGACTCGGGCTCTCAGCTCAGGGGGTTGTCCTGTTTGGAGCAAAGAGAGCTTTTGAAGAGTGTGTGAATGTACACGGAAGTCCCCGAGCACGGTGGATGGAATTGGGTCTCACTAACCTCATTGAAGCTTCATCCTCACTGTAGCTGTTGAGGGTGGGAAGTCCTACTATGTTGAGGGTGGGAAGTCCTGCTATGGTAATTCAAGAGCAGGCAGGGCCTTGAAGAGGTGATTGGACTGTGCTCTCATGAATGCATTGATCCATTCTTGGAATAATGGGGGTGGGTCTGGTGGCTTTAAAAGAAGAGCAAGTGAGGAGGTTTGTCTCTCTCTGCTCTGCCACTCTCTCCATGTGATGTGGTACATGACTGTAGAGTCACCTCACCAGACATGTCCCTAGGATGCTGGGAGGCCAGGTGGTCCCAGCAACACTGAATAGAAGGACTTGGGGGCAGGAGGAGAAGGAGCCAGAGTCCAAGCTTGCAAGGAGGTGCTGCATAGAAGACACAGAGCTTCCCAGAGGATAAGGTAGTCCTGGACTGTCTTGGTGCTTCAGCTCATGATGCAATCGATGGGTGCAGGAGCCCGAGGTGGGCCATAAGGCTCCTTATTGCTCAGCCAGACTGGGGCAACATGGTCAACAGGTTCCCCAGCTTCTGGCATCAGGACGGCAAGTGTGAGAAGAGGAAAAGATGCTGTCTGAGCCTGCTGGGACTGCCATAACAATACCACAGCCTGGCGGGCTTAGACCAGGGAAACTTCTTTCTCACAGCTCTGGAGGTGGGAAGCCCAGGGTCAAGGCTCGGGCAGGGCTGGCTTCTCGTTGGCCGGCGGATGGCCCCCTCCCGCTGCCTCCTTGCACAGTCATTCCTCTGTGCACGCGATCGCCTGGGGTCTCTTTGTGCCCAATTTTCCTCTTCGTATAAAGACACCAGTCGGATTGAACTAGGGCCAACCCTAACAGCCCCCTTTTAACTTAGAAAAGGCTCTATCTCCAAATCCAGTCACATTCTGAGATGCTGAGGTTCGGACTTCAACATATTTTGAATTTGGGTGGGACACCATTCAGCCCACAACAGATACCCTGTCTCCTCTCTTTTTTCCCTTGGAGACCTGAGACTGGAAACCACCCCAGAATGGAAGCGGTACATTAACAGCAGCATCAGGAAGTCTCGATTTTCATCATCAATGTTTCAACCCATGTCATCATTAATTTAGTGTGTAGAGCCCTCTTGATGCTAGAAATGTGATTTTTGAGAGTTTTGAATTATCTAAAACTTAGCCATCCCATCTTCAAGGGGATTTTAGTATAAGCCTAACAGGTAATAATGCTGATGATCTATTTGGTACTTTGTTACTGATTTGTGTCCCCACTACCCTTGCTAAGCAATGGGTTTTTAAAAGGCACAGAGTTTGTTGAGTTTACCTCCATAGCCTTCTGCTCGGAACAGGTCCTGGCACATAGTAGAAATGCACGTGGTGCCTATCTGTGGAGCTGAACGTATTGAAGTTGCATTCAGAGTGGAATGGGCCTTTGCACCTAGAAAGGAGGTGTGAAGGGGGATGTTTAACGGGAGGACAGGTGATAGAGAAGCCGGACAAACTTTTGGCCTTTGGACCCCCGTGTTACACTCTAACATGCCCCTGACACTCTGGTCCCCATGACCCTGTCTAGCAAACACACTGCCGACCCTAAAAATCCAGCCAATTTGCTAGCTTTTCTTCTCACCTGCCAAATCGAGGAATATTCCTTCAAGCATCAGGCCTAAGTGAATGGGACGTGAAAGGCAGAACTAACATGTGCCTCCTCCTCCCCCCACCAACTTGAGTCCCCCCCAAATCCTCCAGTTTCCAGAGAGAGAATTGACAAGAGGGGGTGGACTCTTGGTTGGCTGCCCACTGGTGGGGCCGTGCTGTGTCTTACAGAGCTGAAGTGAATCTGAGGCTGCAGCCTTGGGGGGAAAGCACCCTTGTTGGAGCTCATTCAACGCAATGTGCATCCTCTCCAGGTTCCTCTTGTTATGGGTGTTACAAACCTGCCCATTGTCCAGCCCCTGGGAAAAGAAAGCCATCATATGGGAAAAAAAAAAAAAAAAGACAGAGGGAGACAGAGAAAGAGGTGATATGCGTGACTTCATCCATTTGCTAGTTTACGGAAACATTGGCTTCTGTGTAAAGAAAAACATTTTACGATTCTGCTGCCTGATGGATGAAACTCATCAGGTCAGAAAAACAAATTAAAAGAAAGGCAGCCCTTGTCACATTTTATGTATGCAGATAATTGAAAGTAAACAAATGGGACAAGCAAACTGTACATATAATAGCTAATAAGATGGAACAAAGATTCAGAAACCCTATCAATTACATTTTACAATGGTCAGTAAGCCTGTCTCTTATTTTCTTTCTGCTGACCATAACGGAATCAGTGCTTTCGGATTAAAAGCTTTCTTCTGTAATTTATTCCCACTAACCATGCCAGGCAGCTCTTTCTGGATGTAAGGTGGAACATCTCCCTCAAAAACAAGTGCCTCTTGGTATATTTTCACCATTAATAGGCTGATTTTTGTCCTATTCAAAAAAATTCTGAGACCAGTTATTTCCTGCTGCCTTACTCATTTGGGTAAAAATGAATATTAATGTAGCATGCCTCCCTGGAGCAGGTCTTTGGGTACCTGTGGATAACACATCAGAACTTCCTGGAATCAAGATAATAATGAGGTTTACTCCAAGTGAAAGTATGTTGTTTGAAGTTATTATTTTAGCAGCCAGAAAGCTGTGAATCCCTCTTCTCGCTGTCTCTTGGGTTGGTGGATTTCTCCTCAACGAAAGAATCTTTTCTGGGGGGGGGGGGGTCCGTACATTAATGATGTGTTTGCTGATTGTCCATTGGCCCTATGATTGAGGTAGGACATTTACGCAATTCTGAAAAGAAAAGCTTTAAATAAATATCAGCAATCCAAATTGCCAGAGTGTAGGAAGATGGCAGGGAAGACAGTGACGAACCAATGAAATGTCAGTGGTTGACGACAATACAAGAATAGCAGTGTGACAACTAAGGCCACATAGAAAGCACCGTCACCTGGTCACCTCTTCACCAATTCATTCATTTTTATCATGCAGTCAGATGGGTGCATTACAGTTGAAATGGATCTTACAATTTGTACAGTTTTGCCTCCCAAACCACTCAAACTAGTTTAGTGTGGAATAAAAAACCCTCTCCAGCAGATCAGACAGATGTTCGACTGCATTTACCTTGAATCTCTTTAATTATGGGGAGCTCAGCACTTTTCAAGGCAGGTGTTTGATTGTTAGGCTGTGCTAATGGCTGGAAACTTACTTCTTTGTGGTTTTAGTTCAGAATCTTTTGGTTGAAAGTAGTAGGGAAAAAAACTCTCAAATTAATTAAGCTAAAAGTGGTCTGTATTGGGTCACATAACTTCCAAGACTCCAGGTAGGATGGGGTGCAGGTGCAGCTTGATTCGAGACTCAAAGGGTATCACCAGGCTCCATCTCAGCTCTATTTCCTCCCGGTCAGCTTCATTCTCAGGCTCTCATTAGTGGCCTCTGACAAAGTCAGGCTCATTTTTTCATGAAACCATGGCTTCCTCCTAATTCTTGGGATTTCTATTCTTTCATCTATTCATTCATCAACAGAAGAATATATCTATTGCTGAATGACTTAGTTTGGGTCCCACCCACCACTCACAGAGCCTGAGAGTAGGACTTATGTACAGGTCATTAATTTTGGAGGTGAGCCCAAGGAAGGAGGGAAAAACAATAGAGGTTATGTTATGGAACTGCTTCTTTCTTTCTTTCTTTTTTTAAAAGACGACTGGTAAGGGGATCTTAACCCTTGACTTGGTGTCAGCACCACACTCTCCTAAGTGAGCTAACCAGCCATCCCTATATAGGGATCCAAACCCGTGGCCTTGGTGTTATCAGCACCACACTCTCCCAAGTGAGCCACGGTCCGGCCCTGGAACTGCTTATTTCTATGGACTAACAAGGCTCGGCCCCACTAGGGACCTTCTGAGAAACTGTGTAGAATGCACTTCAGAATTGTTCCTGCAAAGGACAAGGTAATGGGCCATTGATAGTCCATCTCCTGTCTCCACTGGTTGAGAATTACCTTTGGGGCATTTGCACCCCTTCCCGTCCACCTGAACTCAGACTGAAGGAGCTGGGGGTGGGTGGGTTGAGCTTTAGAAAAGAGCCTGAGGCAGAAAAGCAGAGACACGGCTGGCCCTTAAGTGCAATGCTGCCAGTGTCCTGGGAACTGGTTCCTGGCTCAGCAGAAGTCACAGGTGGGCCAAGGGTCACAGAAAGTGACAGTGACCACCACAAGGGACTGTGGCCTGGAGCATGGGTTGTGCTGATTGGCCCCACCTTGATCATAGGCTACATCCTCGAAGGTGGGAATGGAAGCTGCTCAAACTACATGAAATGAGAATCAAGGAAAGTGTCTCCCAAGAACAAAATCAGGGTGTTATCACAGAAAAAGGAAGAATGCATGATGGGGAACAAACTCAGCCATGTCTGCTATACCTCTGTTGAGCCAAAAATCTGTGTTCTGATAACATCCACCCATTAGTTGGAATATTACCTCTGAACAAGATATGGAATTAACAATGCTTTCCCTGTGTACATGACAGTCCTTAAAATATTAGGAGATAATTAACCTGTCCAACCTTGACTTTTTTCTAATCCAGTATGGATACACTTAGTTGCTTTAACTGTTCTTTATGTGGTGTGGTTTCTAGGACGTTTTGTGGTCCTGGTCACCCTCCATCCAACACCTGTGTCATTATGCTTCATTTCCTGCCACCCCCCCAAGTGAGCACAACAGGAAAGATGGGGTCAGACCCATGGCAATAATAATGCACCTGCACAAGGATGGCTCTCGGGTCAAGAAATTGTGGACTGTGATGTGACACTTGAAGAATATGTTATCCTATTCTGGTTATTTGGAAAATAGGGGAATTTATATGTAACTCTCAATTAACCAGAAAACACTTTTCTCTTAGCCATTATCTAGAAATGGCTAATTCCTGGCTGTTATCAAAGCTTTATTACTATTTTGACCTATTTTGTAAACTATTCATCTGTGGACAAATGTTGGTTTGGCTTTCTCAGTGTATCCTTTCTTCTAGTAACAGAATCTTGAATGGACTCAAACCAGCCCCTTTCTATGCTCAGATGGTGAAGTTTAGATGGACCAGTGGCAAAATATGTGGTCAATTCTTGGCCAGAGTCTTCATGCCCATCTCCAGGGGGTTTGTTGAGTATTGAGCTGTGACTCTGGCTTGGCTGATGGTCACAATCACTGGCTACTGTGATCAGCTCATGGATGGGCATACCACCAAGGCGGTTCAGTCGGAACGCCTCTTGGCTGGCAGCCATCTGCTGCCGCGGGGAGACTGTTGAGAAATGAGCTGAATCTCATTTCAGGCCTCTGAGTCCTGTTGCAAAAGAAATGTCTAGTGAGGACATTTCATCAGGGAGACAACACAGTTCTTATTTCTATTCCTGTTACAAAATGAGTCTTAATGAATACATGCATGACATGAAGACATTTCATAGATTGTATCAATAGTGGGAAAATAAGTGGATTCAAGGCAGAAGGTCTAGGATTTAGCCCAATGCCACTGATGCTGGAGGTAGGGTTTGGCTTCAACCCACCCAGTCCTCTTACCAGGTTCTTGACTCCACCACAGGAAAGAATTCAAGAGCAGAGTCACAGTAGACAGTGAGAACAGGTTTCATTTAATGAATAAGAGATACAGATTTCACAGAGAGAGTGCAGCATAGCTCCAGAGACTGAGCAAGGCCCGCACCAGGTTTAACACAAAAGTAAGAAATACACACTTAAAGTTCAGTACGGAGTGCAGGCTGGCTCAAGAGAGTGAGCTGCTGCTTGCTGAAAGTAAGCTTGATACAAAAAGAAAGAAATACTCACCTCAGCCAGCAAAGTGCGGGTTGGCTCCAGGAAAGTGAGAAACAACCCTGCCTTCTGCTGGGATTGGGCTTTTATAGTTTCTCTATCTAATACATATTCAATTAAGGGGGTGGTTCCCAGTTATGTAACATAGTCTGGCACATGCTCAGTTGGTCTCTTCTTGGAGCATGTTCATTGGTCAAATCCTATCACATGTACCAAACACATTCAAGAATATTCTGTGCTCTTTAGCACCCAAGGTGGAAAGTCATTCAGCTACTAGGGCTATATAACCCCTCTCTACTGAGCATGCCCAGCCACTGGATTTGCATAAGCCAGCCCCTTGTGGTCTCAATTTCCCTGTGTTGGTATCAAAAATAGGTCTAACTAAGAACAGTAACTTTCCTCTAGGGGAGGACCCAGAGAAGAGGTCTGAGACCTTGAGGAATGGCTTGTAACCCAGAGTTGTATCCTGTAGCCCAAGCTCAGGGAAACTGAGCACCTCCTGTCTCACCACCACTCTCTGCTCAGGCACACGGTCTAAGCCAACTTCCTCATCTGTAAGCCTGGGGTTCTGCTTTCAAGAAGATTAAGCCTAATTAATATAAAATGGTAAAATGACATAAAATAATAGACACGTGTGTATCATTGTCCATCTTTATTAAACTACATGGTTTAAAAAAATTATCTAACAGGTTAAAATGGTCAGATTGGTAGCTCCAAGAAGACATGACATAAAAGGATCCCCTCCAGATGCTGGAACAACTATGGACATTCACAGAACATTTACTACATGTCAAGCAATTGACAAGGCATTTTTAGAGGGATTATCTCATTTCATCTTGACAACCCTATGAACCAGGTACTACTATTATTCTCAAATCAAACATGGGAAATTGAAACTTAAAAACAATTAAGTGATCTGCCCACGGTCATGCAGCCAGTGGACAAGGGAGTTTGGGTTTGCACCTAGACAGGCCAACTCCAGAGCAGGTGTTCTCCACCCTTACTCTAGACCACTACTTTGTCTTAGTAAAAGTTTCCTTAGTAACAACAGAAATCTGTGTTTTTTCTAGTTAATGTGCCAAATACCACAAAGCTGGTGAATAAAGGTGCACATTCATGAATTTTTTTCAAAACAAGGGGTAGATATGAACAGCATATTCTTGGCCTTTCCAGCTCCCAGGCCCTTGTCTTCATGGTTTTCTCAAAACACACTGGCCTACATCTCCTACCCATTTTCCCTGCTTGATTGTTATTAATTACATAATCAATTTGACAGCAATAAAAGGAATATTGTAAGATAGAAAAATTACCTGTAGTCCTATCTGTTCTTTAAGTCTTAGATAAAATGCCACCTTTTCCAAGAAATTGTCCTCGGAGTGGCCCGCTTCCCACACATATATGCACATGTGCTTGAAGACATGCACACACACACACAGGTGTCAGAGCATCCAGAAAGAAGCTATATCATTTCAGCATTCAAATGAGTTATTGGATCGTTCTGAAAAATACGAGGGTGCTTCAAAAAGTTGGTGGAAAAATAGAATTAACAGATAATACAAATCTTTCCATGAACTTTTTGAAGTAACTTGTATCATTTTATTTTATATTCTCATATTTTAAAAATTCAATTCAACTCACATATGTGGGGGTGGGGTGGATAAACATAATCTCTTCCATGTTTAGGGTCTGTAAAGGTCTTACTCTGGTCTTGGGCGCACACACACACACACACACACACACACACACACACACACACACACACACACACACACACCCCTTATTAAATAGGACAGTATCTTCTTTCTTTCATTAAACTGTAAAAAGCAGCACCTGGGTCTGCTTCATCTCTCCCTGAAAGGGGACGTGGCCCTCATTACCTGTTCGGTAATTATTTGTTGGGTTATAAGCAGCATATAGTAAACTTTTATGTTCCTGCCCAAGGGACAGTGAATAATTACACAGATTTGTAGTCAGCCGATTTAGCTGGTGTCTGGCTCTTAGTCTTGGCAAGGCCCCCGATATTTCTTAAAAGTTGACATTTTTCCTGGACTCTCAGTCTGATTGCAAAAGGTTCTCTAGGGAATAAATATTAGCCTGCTGTCTAAAATGTTTATAAAAACAGCTAACTCTAGATGATCAAAGATTTTAGGAATCCAAGAGCCCTTGAAGTTGAAGACTGTGATATCTTTTACAAGCATCTTGAACAGCAAAGATTTTTCTTCAGAAATTCCCCTTCAGAGGCATTTAAAGTTCTAGTGGGAAGCCGTTTTAATTTCTCATTAATTGATGGAATGAGGCAAGGTCTCGTTTAAAGAAGCCACTCAGGCATCTCCTTTTCCTCTGTCCATTGGCCCCACCCGAACTTCTGAGAGTGCTGCTTTTGACCAAACTGGAATTACTTTTAAAAGAGAAGACAGGTCTGTAGCTAAGTTTAATGTGTGGATTAATTTGCCATCTTAAATCAAAACAGAGGCTGCTCTAAAGATTACAAAGGGATGCATCCCCTATAATTTTGCTAAAACTGGGGGAGTGGGTTAAAGTCAGAGATGAGAAACTGGCCCTAAGTAATGCTCTCAACATCAGAAAGCCCCTACTAAACATTTGGCTCAAGCCAGGTGGGGAATTGGTGTTACTGTTGCTGGTTCCCAGTGATTTGCTTTGGGGGTGTTTGCAGAATGGGGGACGGAAAGGAGAGGAAGAGGGCTTTGTATAACCAGTTAAGGCCTCAGGGAGCACCATCAGAGGATCACTGCTGTGGTCAGGCAGGTGAAACAGGTGACACAAGGTCACTTTCTAGGTGGCTGTTTGGTTTGCACTGACTTTCCCTGGGAGGGAGGCGGTTCTGTGGAGGTATTGGGAGCCCCAGCCTTACTTGAACACAGCGGGCTTACCTCCTTTCCCTGTGACCTTGGGCAAAGTCTTCAGCCTTGCTGAGCCTCAGATGTCCCACCATAAAGTAGGAATGGTGATCGGACCCACCTCCTAGACTGTTGAGGAAACTAACCAAGATGCTGCAGGTAAAGCTTATAAAGTGCTTAACCCAGAGCCTGGCACGTTAGAGTCATTAAACTATTGCAAAGCATCTGGCAGAAAATGCAAATAGATGCTTGGCTGAGTTATAGTGGATCTGCAGCGAAATCCTCCTTAGTCACGCCAATGGGACAGAATGCTGCAGAAAGGCATTTCATAAATACAGAGGGCTTTCCAGCAGAGGTGACTTGTGACCTAAGTGCATAGTGCTCTCAGAGGGAGAAAAGAAGACGGCTGAAGCAGGCGGCACAGGCAAGGGCAAGGCGTGGGGGAGTGTGGGCTTCTCCCCAGCTGCTGCCTCTTGGCTCCATGCTTATAAGGTTAGCTTGTTTGTAAACAGAGAGCTCCAAATTGCAACTCTTTGCCAATCCCCTGCCCAAGTGGGAAGAGCCTCTAATGAGCCAAAGCATTAGTAATTACTGCAATGAGCTCTGATGGGGAGTTTGATTGAGGACTAGGAGTAAAGAGGAGGAGATTGCTCATCATACTGATGGTGGGGTTGGGGATTGGGGTTGAGGCTGGAGTCACTAAGGGCCACCCACAGCTGAGAGGGAGGAAGATCCTGCCAGCCAGGCCACTGCTGCCTTTGGGGTTGTAAAGTTTCCTTTGAAGCTCAGGAAGGATTTCTTCTCTTTGTCTTCTGCGGCAGGCGCTCACTTGCCCCTGGTTTGCCCGACAAGTGATGAAGGCAAGGGAAGCCGTGTGGAAGTGAAAGGGAAGTGCTTTTGTTAAAGAGGGATCCCAGCCAAAGCTCAAGGAATTTTTCCAGGTCCAGCTCAGCCCTTAGGAATTTGCTTGGGTGGGATCATTTGCACCAGATGAGAAGGTCAGGCAGGTTCAGAACCAAGGGTTGCCCTTCTGGTCTTCAAAGCAGCCAAGAGCAACATGACTGGAATCCAGAATGTGAGTTCCAGTAAGAGGCAGGGTTTCCCAGGATGCATGAGCCAGCCAGCCCTACTGCCCAGGGCAGCGTCCCTACAGAGGCTCTTCCCAGCATGTGATCAACCACCTACTGATCAGAACCAGAGATTTCCGGTTGGCTGTGACCTCACAGGGTTGGCCCTGTGCCTTGGAGGGTGTCGGGCTAGGGCTCACAGACCCTTCAAACCCATTGTACAGACTGGGTCACAGACCCCTCACATGCCAGGCTGGGTCACAGACCCTTCACATGCAGGTCGCAAGCTAGGTAATTGGGAAAAGACCCTGGGAGCTGTTGACAGAGTAGACAGTTCATTTCAACATGAGCTCAGTCCTCAGCAGCAGCAGCAGCTTACCACAAATCCAGCAGCAACAGCAGTGGCCTCCTAGGGCATCCCAGGGACCCTAGCAGCAGCCTCCAGCAGCAGTAGCGGGCCTCCCTGTGGCTCCCCTGCCCCCTGGAGCATCCTGGGGGCAGGGGACACTGTGGATCAGAGCCATTTGTCCTTTATACTTACGTCTAATAACCCAGGAATGCCTGGGTATGAGTCAGACAACCCAGAAACACCTGGGTGCCCACACACATCCACAGACAATAGCCAAGGAACAACCTGGGTGCACATGTACAGTTGTCATTTACATCAAACGCTTGGCAAGATTCTGAACCCCAGAGGGACCCTGACCATTTACTTTCACTTTCCCTACAGAGGGTTAAGCACATGGGCTTTGGAGCCAGACGGCTTAGGTTCAAATCCTATTGCTACCACCTCCCAGCTGGGTATCATCAGGCAAGATGCTTAACCTCTCTGTGACTTTGTTTCCTCATCTGCAAAATGGGGATAATAATAATACTCATTTAAGAGGAT
>NW_007734982.1:66133-69222 GCF_000696425.1 Galeopterus variegatus
TGCCCCCCGGAGCATCCTGGGGGCAGGGGACACTGTGGATCAGAGCCATTTGTCCTTTATACTTAAGTCTAATAACCCAGGAATGCCTGGGTATGAGTCAGACAACCCAGAAACACCTGGGTGCCCACACACATCCACAGACAATAGCCAAGGAACAACCTGGGTGCACATGTACAGTTGTCATTTACATCAAACGCTTGGCAAGATTCTGAACCCCAGAGGGACCCTGACCATTTACTTTCACTTTCCCTACAGAGGGTTAAGCACATGGGCTTTGGAGCCAGACGTCTTAGGTTCAAATCCTATTGCTACCACCTCCCAGCTGGGTATCATCAGGCAAGATGCTTAACCTCTCTGTGACTTTGTTTCCTCATCTGCAAAATGGGGATAATAATAATACTCATTTAAGAGGATTACTATGGCGATCAATCTGTTGAGATGTATAAAATGCTGGCATTGGTATCTGGCAGAGTCAGCTGGTGATGAATGTGACCCACTTTCATGGTTACTTCTCAAGGCAGCCCATTCTATCTTTCATCAGGCCTACGCATTAAGAAATTCTTCAAGGGGCTTGGATGTATATCTGAGCTGTACCACTTAATAGATATGTCATTTTGTGCAAGAGAGGTACTCTTTTAAAGCTTTGGTTCCCCATCTATAAAATGGGGATAATAATAGTATGGGTTTTGCAAGATTGTTGGAGAGATTAAATGAGATGCACTATGCTAGCCTTAAATAAATGTTACAGGCTTGTGTGTGTGTGTGTGGGTGCATGTGTGTGTGTGTGCATGTGTGTGTACACATATCTTCAGTTGCAAGTAATAGAAAATCTGCCCAAATCTGATTTAAATTATATAGAAATGTGTTACAGCACCTAACGGGAAGTCCTAAGATAGGGTAAGCTTCAGGGCTGGTGATTCAGGGGCTCGATATCAACAAGGACCCAGGTTCTTTCCATTTCTCTGCCCTGCCATCCTCAGGCTGGTAGCCAAATGGCTTAAGCAGGTCTAGGAGTCACATCCAGACATGACCACATCCAGGAAAGAGGAAAGACCAGCTCTTTCTGTGGCTCACTATTAGGAATTAGAAAAATTCTCCAAGTATCCCAGCAAAATTTCTCTTAATATCTCATTGGCCACACTTACGTCCCATGCCTATACCAGACCAATTACTGGGAGAGGAAACGGGTTTCCCTCGCAACAATCAGCCTCTCCTGGAGCTACTGCCAAGTCTTTCCTGTAAAGGGAGGGTGGACATCTCTGCAATGTTGGGATTCTGTTAGGAGTAAAGAAGGGGAAGCAGATACTGGGAAGGTAGCCCTGCTCATCACAGAGCCTAAACTCATTTCCCAGTAGCTTCCCTCTCACAATCTCCCAACACACGACAAGTTTAATTCCTTTTCAGATTTTAGAAGGATGCATTCATGTGCTCTCTTCTCCAGATATCTTTACTCCCACCAGTGGAGTGAATGAGCAAAGCTCTGTGTTTCTTACACTGGCAAATGCTGCCATGTTCCAAGGTAGGCATAGCTCTCCAACATGAAGAGTGGATCTAGGTTTATACATCATGTACCTGATTCAGGAGGATTTGGAATTATACAAACTATGCATGATCTGATGGGCTCAAAGATGTGTGGCCAGCACATGTCGATGGAGTCAGTGTCTGTGCATGTGGCTGCCTTGAGCAAGAGTCAGGCATATAGGAGCTGAGCTGCCCAGAGGGTGGCAGCCTTCTCTCCTATCACTCTTCTTAGTGGCTACCCATAGAATGTTCTAGAAGCCTTTGGAAAACATGTTAAACCCTCAATGTATTAATTTCTACCACTTCCCAAATACTCACTGCTCCACCTTAGTCCCCTGTCCTGGACAGTGGTCACTTCTTTTGACTGTGGCCCATTGCTGCGAGATGCTGTAGGACCAAAGCAAGGGGATGTGATAAACCACACTATTTATTAGGATAATGGCCAGGGTGTCGCCATCTGGGCAAGACCTATTTGGAGTTCAAGCGTTTTTATTTGTTTGGCTTGGTTTAACTGAAATCAATGTCTCCAGCCCCCTTGCTGTATCTCGCTCTTGCTCTGGTCTGCTCCGTATGCTTGACCTGATATTTTGGTCATTGATAAATGTGCATTTTCCCTTCTCCAGACAATTAGCTTCTGGAGAAGTGGCCAGTGGCCAGGACTGATTTATCTTTGCCTCGTACCCAGTGCTTGGCCAGGGCATGGGGTGTAGGGGTGTGGAGGAGAGAATGCTGTCTGGGGAAGAGGAATCCTGGATCCCTACTTAGGATCAGTCACAAGATGAAAGAATTGGTTTAGATTTTTTCTAAAATTCTTTTTGGTCAAGTAGGCATTTGGTAAAGTGTGGAGTAACTGATTTACTCTCGTGTGGGAGGTGGTAAGAGGGATTTTAGGCAAGGGTGTGAGTGTGAGTGTGTGTGTGTGTGTGTGTGTTGAACAGGATGGAAGGGTGGTCAGCTTCCTTCTTGACACACTGTGTAGGCATCTACGATCACATAGAGAAAGGTAAGAAACCCGACTGTCTTTCTCATTAAAGAGGCAATTTACAGGGTTGGGCTTAAAGGTCGGGGTTGTATAATTAAACAGCTGAGTTTAAACTCTGGCCCCATCAGTTAGGAAGTGTGATTTTGGACAAGCTATTTAAGCTTTCTAAGCCTTGATTTCCTCATCTGTAAAACTGGGATGATATGGGGATTAAATTCAGTACTATACCTAAGGCACATGTAATGATGATTAAATTAGATAATATATTTAAGGCACCCAGCACAGGGCCTGGCATACTGAAAGTGCTTCATAGATGAAATAATAATTATTATTAAAGATCTTACTAAATATAAAGATGAAATCACTTAAGTGTTAGGCCCCCAGATAACCTCTGCATGACCTTCATTTCCTTCTGATAATACAAAGTAAATTTAGATTTCTGGTGTGAGTGGAGAGGGAGCCCCTCCTTTTTACCACCCCATATTTTCTTCCCTCTTTTTCTTGACTTTTAAAAGAAAAAGAACCGGGCCGGCCCGGTGGCGCACTGCGCTAGTGCGCCGCTTGGGAAGCGCGGAGGTGCTCCTGC
>NW_007734982.1:69458-73181 GCF_000696425.1 Galeopterus variegatus
ACTGAGGGTTGCGATCCGTTGCTGGACACGGAAAAAGACAAAAAAAAAAAAAAAAGAAAAAGAACCCAATTCTTCTAACTTCCGAACACATTTTATTTGTTTCCACGGCAGCTCTTTTACACACACTCTACCCACTGAGGGTTGCGATCCGTTGCCGGACACGGAAAAAGACAAAAAAAAAAAAGAAAAAGAACCCAATTCTTCTAACTTCCGAACACATTTTATTTGTTTCCACGGCAGCTCTTTTACACACACTCTACCTGCTGTTTTTCACCAGTGTAACACTCTCCCCTCTTCCCCTAGAAGTTTCAGGCTTCTCTGCTAGGTTTACTTGGTGCCCTTCATTATAAGACTCTTAAGGACAAGCAGTCCAAGTCTGCACCTGCCCAGGTGATGGGAAACTGACTGGGAAGATGCTCTCATTCTCTGGGAAGAAAGACGTCTTGCATAATGCTTGGCAGGGCGGAGGAGAGATGGTGCTTGTGGAGTAATGCCTTCAGAATCTCGCCTGCCAAGAATGAATGGCATGTGAACGAGGCTGCACTCAGCAATTCTGGGCAGATGCCCACACCCAGCTAGGATGGTCCCTGTGGCCCTGAGGGAAGCATGCCAAGAATATGGACACTGCCAAAAACCTCTCCACCCTAGGCGCCATTCTGGCTGCTAACTTCTCCTGCCAAGCTGTCTCTAGATCATTCTTCTAAACCTTTCCCATAAAATTCCCAGAAAAGGAATTGGAAAACCTGGAAATGGCAGAGAAGCATTTGGATCTTCTCCACGACACTGTGGAAGTGATTATCATTTTTTAAAAAAATAGTAGCTTAGAGAAAACAAGCTTGCTACAAGTGGTTACTTGAGACTTTGTATCATTCAGGTGGACCTGGCCATGGAAGCCACACCTGCACCTCATTGCTCTGGGGCACGTGGACACAGAGGTTTCCGATGCCCACCTGTTGGCACAAATCCTCTTCAAGAGTCAGACCCATAGGGTTTCTTAAAGAGGTAAAATGAATCTTGTTGAAGGAACAAGACAAAACAAATGGCTCACTAACAATAATAAAAAAATTCCTTTGGTCTCCCTGGTGATGCCATAACTCTGAGGAGAAACGATCACAGTGGGACAGATTCGCCAGGTAAGTCACCCCTTGGGCCTCAGAATTGAGGTAAGAGGGAAAATGGCTTGGAAGACACTTTGGTTTCAATAATTTGAGACCCTGTAGGGTCGAGTGGCGTCTCACCTGTCAATAGTTATAACCTAAGGCAAACCGAACAAAAACAGGCAGAAAAATAAGTGGGTTTTGGCAGCGTACACAACTGAAAGCAATTTTTTAAAGTTCTGGAGAAAAATCTTTGTGCATGGATAATGGCATGTGTGTGTTTGTTATTACTTATGTTTCAATGTCTGAAATTATGGAAAACTGGGTGCTGTTAAGTCTGAGACTAAGTAAAAATATTAAGAATTTGTGCTTGTGGGGAATTGAGATTTTTTTCCCCCTCGTATTTGTTCTCATATTGTTATAAAGACTAAATTTTTTTATAGGAAATCTATGTAAGTTTATTTATCTACTCTACAAGCAAGATTTTTCTCTTCTTTCCTCCCTTTCATACTATCTTCCGTTTCTCCCTCCTTCCTTTCTTTTCTTGGCTTGCCTTAAACCAGATGGAGATAGATTTACAGGCTGAACCTAAGACCCCGATGTGTCCCTGTCACAAAGTATAATTCATGAAAACACTGCCTTCTACTGAGATGTCTAGCTGTGCTTGCTTGAAGTCTTTAAAACCTTCATTTTCAAAACCTCCCTATGCATTCACAGTTAGAAGTGTTTAAAATTCCAATAAAATACACTGTCTAAAAATGTCTTAGCTCTAGCTTCCAGGTTATTCCTAACAGCAAACGTAAATGAAGAGTGTGTGCCTCAGCAATGGCTTTTGGAAACGTGTCAATGTTATTGCACACAATGGGGCAAGCATTTTCTTTTTAAGACCTGCAATGTGTTTTGCAAGATGACAACATACACACTTTTACCTGCTATGCGGGGTGACTGCTACTCACAGAAGGAGGGGAGGTGCAGATTTGTACATTTCTTGCATCCCCACCAAGCCTTGTGAGTGAAGGACACACTTCAGCCTGAAAGCTCTTTAGCCTCCTGCATCTGCTCTTAGCTCTTAACAGAGTGGAAGAGCTTTCCAAATGACATTTGTCTCACTTCATTTTCACGGACACCATCACGTGTTGACAGATGTGCCCATTGGAGCTGATGGGCCTCTCTTTATTTAAGATGGACAAATCCCTTCTCCGACCCATGGCTCCTCAACCTGATGACTGCACAAAGTACATTTTCTCAGGGGACTGAATCGCAGGAGTTGCCTCTATCATTAAGCTTTTAAAAGATGACACTCTGAGCTGCATTTTCATGTCCTTAGTTAGATGGGCCCAAATTTCTTCTCCAGTGTTTACTGGCTTTCCGGCTGGACTACCACCAGGTGGTTCTGCCCCTGAAAGGAAGGACATGTCTAATTGAGGCCAGCATGAGCCACGGCTTACAGTAATTATCTTGGGGATGGAGCAGTTAGAAGGACATCACCTAATGAGGCCGGCCTGGGTTCCAAGGCTGCTCTCAGCGTGGCTCCTGCAGTAGCGTGATGGGGACTGCCAGGGCCAGGAAACAGTGCTTGGAACAAGGGTTTCTCCTAATTGTGAAATATCTAGGAGAAAACAGCATTGCTGGTCAGGCCCTAATTCTCGATGATTTGGGCATTTTTAATCTAAATTTTGGCTTTTTTTAGGATACACATTTACACCATTTTTAAAAAGTCAGATAATTCCCTGAGGCTTGAAATAAAAACCACCATCTCCTACTGATTCTTTCCCCCAACTACAGTATTGCTCCCCCCCAAAAAACCACTTTCAGGGCCGGCCCCGTGGTGCACTCAGGAGAGTGCGGTGCTGGGAGCGCAGCGACGCTCCCGCCGCGGGTTCAGATCCTATATAGGAATGGCCGGTGTGCTCACTGGCTGAGCGTGGTGCGGGAGACACCACACCAAGGGTTGTGATTCCCTTATTGGTCACGAAAAAGACAAAAAAAAAAGAAAATCACTTTCAACTTTGAGCTATTTTTCTCAGGTATGCACCTCCACATTTCTCACAAACACACTTGTACTCTGTGTGATTTTTTGGCTTTACATAGTATTAACTTTTGATTTTCTACTATGAAAAGTGAGGATTTAAATCTCCTATACTCCCTGCCCTTCTACATACACACACACATCTCCCCACTCCCTGAATTCCTTCAATGTGATTATATCAGAATTTTTTAAAATGACTCTTCAGTTTCTGTTAATATGACAAGATACATTTTATTAACAACTGGGTCATGATTATACTTCTTGTCCTGCACAACTTTTGTTTTCCCTGGAGTTTATAATTGCCTTTTTTTTTTAAAAAAAAAAAAAATAGTTTTCTACCAGCAATTCATCCCCAAACTCTCATCTATAATTATAAATCTCCTACAAATTTGTTCAAGCACATCAGGTAATGTCTTGTTTTTATTTTCTTCTTGGATGCAGAGCCCCTTCATTTTTCTAGTCCACTTGGACTGGTGGCTCCCTAGGTCTTCTCCTTAGGCCATCGTCTTGGGGTTTCCTTCACCATCATTCTCTTTGCCTTTTGCTCTGTGTTGGATCCCACGTTTCCTGGGCAGCATGTCTTCTTCTTGTCTTTAT
>NW_007734982.1:74043-75226 GCF_000696425.1 Galeopterus variegatus
TTTTTTTTTTAATGATCTTACATTATCTCATCCTAAACTTTTTTCTGCTTCTCAAGGTATCAAATCTCTTGATCCCCCCTTTATCTCTGATTACCTTTCTTCTGAGGAACTCTCTCTTCCTGTTCCCCCAGCTCCAGTCTGAGCTGGGTTACCTGAATGGTCATGACTTCCCTGTAATACTCCCCAGGTATAGTCACTCTTTCCTGAATCCCTTGCATTTTTCTTTCTAATTTTACTCCTTATTTACTGAAACAACCCATAAATAACTTTTAAAGAAAGAGGGTATTGAGGTAAATTTTCTACACTCTTCCAGGTTCAAAAGTTTCTTTATTTTGCCCTCAGAGCTGATTGATAATTTGGGAATGGAATTCTAGATTGAAAATTATTTTTTTCTCAAAGCTTGAAAGTTATTACTCCGTGATCTTCCAACATTATAGGATGTTCTGAATGACTTAATAGCAGTTTGATTTTCATTCTTTTATTTTTTTTTCCTCTGGAAGATTTTAGGGTATTTTCCTTATATTCAGTCTTCTTAAATTCCCAAATAATTCATTTAAATGAGGATGCTCTGGAAAGTATAGTATAATGTTTAGGAGTGCAGCTATGGATCCTGCATGCACGGATTTAAATCCTAGTTGTCTTGTTTACTAGTCTGGGTAAGTGTTTCAACCAGTCAGTGTCTCCATTTCCTCAGCTGTTGAGTTGGTAATAGTAGATACCTCTTACATTTACTGGGAGGATTAAATGCATTTCTACAGGTAAAGCTTTTGATGTAAATTGCTTCCTGACACATAGTAGGTTTTCAGTAACCTTTAGCTATTACGACTATTATTGCTATTTTTTTTGTANATACTTTGGTTACCTTATCTTACTATCAAGTAATATCTCTATTTTAAAAGAAGATAAACTTGCAGACTGTATCTCTTTGTAATGTAGGGTTATTAGTATCCCTACCTTTTCTTTACCACTTGTGACCCTCCCACCTTCAGTGTTGTCTGCTTTACAATGTTCTCTTGACTTTATTCTTAATTTTATGGTAAAACACTTTATAAACATAACTAACTCTGCTTAGGATATAGCTTTACAACATTATGACAAACAGTTTAGTTTGTTTACATTTCCCTTATGTTTCTTCTTTTTTCTGCCTTTGGAATTACTTTTATTTTCATTGCCTTTTTTTTTT
>NW_007734982.1:76728-78578 GCF_000696425.1 Galeopterus variegatus
ACACATAGTAGGTTTTCAGTAACCTTTAGCTATTACGACTATTATTGCTATTTTTTTTGTAATGGTCCCTCTAAACTTAAGGCTTGATGACTTTTATTTCTAAGATATGAGCTTGAATTATTCTTTACTTTCTTCCTCTGCTTTTTTCTTCATTCCTGTTCTTTTTCTCCATGATTTTTGGCACATTCTCTCTGTTGCTTATGTTTTTCCTCATGTTTTCCTTAACTTTTTGTTTTACTTGCTGGAGGCTACCCTCAAATTTAACATCTAGCCTCTGTATTAAATTTTCATTTTGTCAATAATAGTTTTAATTCTCAAGAGCTTTTCCCTTTTCTCTGATTGTCACATTGCCATGGGATCTCTTTCTTGTTTTATGGATAAAATGTAGTCTGGAATCTCTGTTTTGTGTATGTGTTATTTTCTGCTCCTAAACTCTTTGTTTTCCCTAGGGCCATATTGTTTTGTTGTGTTTATGTCTCCTGTTTCAGACTTTCCTTCAGTGTCAGGAAATCCATGCTGGTCTGTTTATACTAAAGAATGAGTTGATGAAAAAGCAGATGGGAAACTATGTACACGTGGGTGGCAGGCTTTGCTTGACGGTGAGCAGGTGGGACCAACCATGATGCCCCACTTCCTCCAAATGCCAAAATTTCTACATTTTTACTCTAGGATGTCAACATCAACAGATGCTCTTGTTCTCTTTATGATGCCCCACTTCCTCCAAATGCCAAAATTTCTACATTTTTACTCTAGGATGTCAACATCCACCTCAGATGCTCTTGTTCTCTTCGGAGAATTCATTGAATCTCTTGGACAAAGAACCCTCCACTTTTTGTTTGACTGGATTTTGCTTTGGCTTTTCTGTCTTGGTTTGGTCAGGTAAGGACTAGCTGTAGGGTATTCTGTAGTTGGGATGGGTGCAGGAGCCAACACTTTCACACCTTTTAGTTAGTACCCGTTTCAGGAGCACACCTCACGCTCTTTCTGTTGGACATGATATTGCCCAGTTCCAAGTCCTTTTGGAGTTCCACATAGCAAAGGGGCTCCTGCTTTTACCCCGTTCTTTCCACCTCTCCTACCTGCCATTGCCTGGATCTCTTCATTGCTGCACTTCGTTGAGCATCCTTCATCAGTCATCACTGTATCAGGTGATTTATATCTTATGGAAACTTGGAATCTCTAAGCTGCTGATGGTCTCCTTTTTATGATTGTGGGTTTATGTTCCTTTTATTTCTTGACCATCATTTTAATGAGGAGGGCAAGGAGATAAGTATTAGTCCATTCTCTTAATCAAATGCCATGTTTTATTTTTAAGCCTCATTTAAGGGCTTGATTATAACATAGAGTGGAACTAAGATGCACCTTTTTGTGTGATTTGCATTTGGAGCAACTCACAGACTCAACAGAGCAAAACTGATGTCTCTCATGATTAACATACTATGTCTCAAAAAGTCCTGGCCTAAAGATTTCTCTGTGAGTTCAGAAAATGGTGATAACAATAGCAATAGCAGTCATAACAGCAACAAATAGTGCTTTATAATTTCCCAGCACATTGTAGATTCTCAAAGCGTTTTCATAAGTATCATCTCACCTCACAGATGCCATGATTCCTGTAAGCATTATTAACCCCATTTTTCAGCTAAGGAAATAGAGGGTTACAGAGACTAAGGACTTGCCGAAGCTTATACAACAAGCCGTATTGACTGTTGTGTGATGTCCCTGATACCACTTTGCTGTTGGTAAATGATTTGCACAGAATTAACTACCATGAGTGGTTTAGCTTAAAATTGGTGCCAAATATCTGATGTAACTTTACACAATCTGGAATCTTCACTTTTCTGCTTAGTATC
>NW_007734982.1:79217-81639 GCF_000696425.1 Galeopterus variegatus
GGTGCCAAATATCTGATGTAACTTTACACAATCTGGAATCTTCACTTTTCTGCTTAGTATCGCAGGAGCAATTGAATACTTCTTTAAGGTAGAGGTTTACAGAAAGAATTAGAGTTTTCTCTGTGTGAACCAAACCTGTACCCTTTCACTTGGCTTACAACAAAGGACCACATGCTCTTGAAACTTCCAGCACCATTTTGCCACTGAAAACTGTACTTTCAGAGCCGTGCTTTTACTGGGTCCTCTGCGTTATCAGGCGAGAAACAGTTCTTATCTTGCATGTGATTTGAGAAGCACGTCCATTTGTATGTTAATAGAACTGGGCCTGTGAAAAGATGGTGTTAAGTACCAGGCAAGCAGGAACCTATTATTGGAATCCGTGTCTGGAAAGAGATAATTCCACATTCCCATTGCTGATCCTCAGACTACCGAAATGCAACAACCAGCTTCTGACCTCACTTGGAGATAACCAAGGAGATATTGTCGAATGTAGACGCGCTTACACTCTTTCTAATAACTATTGGTATAAGCCCCATTTTTATTTTTAATACAATCAGTCAATAAATTGTAATCTAATTCCTTAACTAATGTGCATTTCAAAGTGGGAAATTTGGGAAAATATAGAAAAGAATAAAATAAGTTGTAAGTAATAATGTCAAGTAGAGATAAACTCTGCTAACATTTTGATACACACACACACTAGTATATATTCTCAATTACATATGTATACATACCTATAGTACAAAACCATGTGAGCAGCATGGCCTGCATTTTGTTTGACTACATTTTTTTTTTTTTTTCCTTTTTTTGTCTTTTTTCGTGTCCGGCAACAGATCACAACCCTCAGTGTCGTGCCTGTACTGGACCAGACCGGCAACGGGATCGCAACCCTCGGTGTTGCGCCCGCACCTCACTCAGCCAGTGAGCGGGAACCAGTCTGTATGTGGGATCCGAACCCTCGGTGGGAGCACCGCCGCGCTCACAAGCGGCACACTGTAGCAGTGCGCCACCGGGCCGGCCCTTGACTACATATTAAGGTCACACTGTGCATACAGTTTTATAGTATTTCCCCATGACATATGGTCTTCTTCTGCAACATCAATTATAATGGCTTCATATAGTCTCATCTTTATGTACTAATTCTGTTTCCTGATTATAGAGAAAAAAGAAAGAAAGGAATGTAGGTGATTAAGGTAACATAATATTGATGGTCTCAACCATTGTCTCAANTTTTTTTTTTCAGGGCACATCTGTATGATTTCGTTCTCCAGAAAGGCCATTTCTTAGCTGTTTTCCCTATTGAAATTCATTTTCTGAAAATAGCAATAGTGTATTTCCCTGGAAGCAATGAAAATGATCAGTTTGATATTTTTATGTCTGCCTGTCAGAAATTGGCTATCATTCCCATATTGATGTTGTTAGTAAATTAAATGCTTAATTGGACTACTACTCATTGAGTCTCCAGCTCTCATGCTAGGCACTCTGGATACTGATAAAACAAACAGATGAAACATGATCTGCCTCATCATGGAACTTCCAGTCTAGTAAATAAATCAACGATGATTTCTATGGACCAGTGTTCTCCTACTCTTAGCACCCAGAGAAATGGACTGTATCTTTATAGTAAATCATAAGTAGACAAGGATATTGGAAAACTGAGGAGACCTGCCTGGGCCTTTAGCCATCCAGAGGGCTGAGGGCTCAATACCTCATCATATCTGCAACCTGTTTCCCCCACACCAGTTGCCTCAATATAGCATTTAAAGCGATATCCAGTGGTACAATTTATTTTAGTGGGCAAGCAGGAATTATTGATGTGATATAAATGTTACATGGTCAGTTGCAGGAGGAAGAAAGTGGGAGTATAATAACATCTTGGAGATAGGAATTTAATTTGTTTCCTGTTTTTGTTTATTTGTTTTAAACTCTTTAATAAAATTTTTGCCTTGCGGCTCTTGCTGAACTGAAAGTAAGTGAATTTGGGAGTTCATTTAGGGACCCTCATTTATTTTATCTTTCTGTTCCCATGGAGGATGTATGCCTACATTTTTCTTGGTAGATAGATGACTGTTCAATTACTACCATTCCTTAAAGCTGTGTTTTGTGTTTTTTTCTGTATGGGTTTTTCAGAAGATTGCATCTGATGACAAATGAAAAGCTACATCTTTCTCCAGTTCTATCAGTAGAAATAATTCCTTACTGATAAGAGGACTTATCTTTGTAGCTCAGTGGAATCTTAGTGGCTGTGTTATGACTTATCCTTCAAGCATATGAGTGCTGAAACCATTTCCCTGATGGGTGGAACTGTCTTTCTTTACTCTGGAAGAAGACCAAGAAAGCATAGGCAGAATTAAGTGCTTCTTCAACATAAGTCTTTAAGAAAACAGTTGCATAAAAGATGGGATCTTCTCCGGTTATTGGA
>NW_007734982.1:82944-83623 GCF_000696425.1 Galeopterus variegatus
TGTTTAAAGTTTCCATGGAAAGCTCTGCTCTTGTCTGCAGCTGATCTGGGTGCAACAGTTTTGGCTCCCATTGAGTGGAAAGTTTGCTCAACTTTAATTTTTCAGTCAGAATTGTATAGGCTGAACTAACTGAGATGTCTGTGGTGTTAGCTATTGTTTCTGCTGTTAATAGTTGGTCCTCTTCAATTAGGGCACAGACAAGATTAATTTTTTTCCTTGCAAATTGATGTGGATGCAGGCTTCATCTTCAATATCATCTTATCCTTCTTAAAATGAATTTTCCATTTGTAAACTGCTTACTTTTGGGGGGCATTGTCCACATAAACTTTTTGTAAAGCATCAATGTTTTTACCATTCTTCCACCCAAACTTCACCATAAGTTTGATGTTTGTTCTTCAGTGTTAGCAGAATTCACATCACTCTGATAGGAGCTCTTTTCAGACTGATGTTTTATCCTTCCTACTACCTCCAACTGGATTTTTCAGGCATGTTATGAAAAGTTAGTGAGAGTTTTTTGATGCAAAAAAATTTTGGAATCTATGCATACTTTTTCCATAATATGCATTTCCATGAACTTTTAGAAGCATGGATGGTAATTAAAATTGAGAACAAAATTTCTTTTAATAAACCTTTGCTGCCAGCCAAGATTTAATGACAGTTTGTAGGACTTAAATAAAAT
>NW_007734982.1:84024-84570 GCF_000696425.1 Galeopterus variegatus
AGTGTTCCTCAATGGACCGCCAACACCTTGCCATGCTATACTTAGGTCAGATATGGGGCAGCAGCCCAATCCTTTCCACTGGAGAGCCAGGTTTGCAGTTCATTCTGTTCCCACCCCAGCCCACATGCCAGCTCCTGCCCCAGTCCCACATCTCCCTGTTAGAATCAAGAATCACGAGACTCTATTTGACATGAAGTTCCCTTCTCCATGTCTGGGCTCTTCACCCAGGCATGGACTGTTGGCAGTGAGCCTCCTGTCTGTGGCTCACCCTGGTCTCTGGGAGTTCCTAAATCTCATTTACATGCAGATTGCGTCCTTGCATCCACAAAGCTGCATCTGGTCTTGCATGATAAAATGTCAACAGCCCATTAACATCAGGTGTTGAAGTTTTGCTGCCTCCCAAAGCAATGGAAGGTACTCAGGGTGGTCTCTCTTTGGACTCTTTGTGAAAAGAACAATTTGTTGTCACCGGTACCCTGAGACTTGGAGTGGTCCTTCTTGCCCTCTTTCTAGGCTCCAGACAAGTACTGCTCCTTTGGCAGCTGC
>NW_007734983.1:0-4052 GCF_000696425.1 Galeopterus variegatus
GAAAAGACCAAATTATATAGGCAAAAAGAATAACAATGTTTTCCATGGTCTGGGTAGGAGGAAGTCAATTGATTACAAAGAAACCCGAGTGAAAAAAGCAGTCACAGTGTCTCAGTATTTCAGCAAATGATAATGCCTTGAGCCGTTTTCTCTAAGTTTCTAAATCCCTAAGAAATATAACTTTATTTTTTACTTTCAAAGTACTGATGTCTGTAGATGTGA
The DNA here is from genome assembly GCF_000696425.1 of Galeopterus variegatus. NCBI lineage: Eukaryota > Metazoa > Chordata > Mammalia > Dermoptera > Cynocephalidae > Galeopterus > Galeopterus variegatus. The sequence goes on from NW_007734983.1 coordinate 223, forward strand.
AGTGATTTTTGCAGATATGATAATAATGGGGAAAATGACTGCCATGTTTTTCCATTGTGAGGGGCCTATCATGGACGTTGGTAACATTAAGGGTTCCTTTTTTTTTTTTCTATTTTAATATTTTCTGTGTCCTTATTTCAGGGAATCCAGTTTTTCTAAAAAAAAAGTCTCTTACAAACATAACCATGTGAAAATATTTTCTTTTTGTTCTTGACGTTTTTTTTAGAAATGGGGTTTCACTAAAATGTCCAGGAGTATTTACTCCTATAAGCTGAATAAACTGTATGAGGTACTTCAAAGAGTTTGTGAAAGATGAAATTAAAAGATAATACAAATCTTTCATGAATTTTTTGAAGACCCCTCACATTATTTGAGAAGTATGCTAACATATCTCTTGAACCTAGGTCTTCCAAGTTATTTGTGCCAGCAATATTTATTATTGTGTAGGTTAGAATGAATTATATTTTCAGCCAATACCCACTGAAAGAATTCGGATATACCAAAGTATTGGAAAGGAATCTCCAGAGGAAAAGAACCAATAGGACCTATATAGACACGTAAAAAAGATTTATTATGAGGCATTGGCTCATGAGATTATGGATGCTAAATCCCACAATCTGCTGTCTCAGAGCTGGAGGTCCAGGAAAGCCAGTGGCATAGTTTCAGTCCAAACTGAAAGGACTAAGAACCAGAGAAGACAATGGTATAAGTCCCAGTCTGAGTTTAAAGTCCAGAGAACCAGGAGCACTGATGTCTGAGGGCAGGAGAAGATGGGTGTCCCAGCTCAGGTAAAGAACAAATTTGCCCTTTCTCCACCATTTGGTTCTATTCAGGCTCTCAATGAATTGGATGATGCCCACCAACATTGGTGAAGGTAATCAATCTTCCTTACTCATTAGATGAATCAAATGCTAATCTTTTCTCCAGTCACTCTCACCCACACACTCATAAACAATGTTTTACCAGCTGTCTGGGCATCCCTTAGCTCAGTCAAGTTGGCACATAAAATTAACCATCACAACCAAGCACAAATGATGCATCTTTAATAATGACATTTTTCTGCATGTGTAAATAAATTTTTATTAAAGTGATTCTAAATAATAGGTGTAGTTTTCTGAAATTTAAATTTGAAGGTCATTTGTAACAATAAAATGTATTGGTTTTTTCACTCCAAGTACTGTTTGAAAATGAAAAATCTAAAACAAGCTTGTTAGAACAAAATTATTTTTAAATGGAGCTTTCCCAATTAATCTAATCACTTGAATGTTAGGATGAAACAAACAAAAGAAGAGCTACAGGTTTAGATTTGGAATTATATCATTTCAAGGGTTTTCACAGTAATACAAATTTATGAATTTTTTATTTTTGTTTTTCTCCGCATTGGCAAATCATATAAGTATTTCATTTTTTCCTTATTATCAACTATCTTCAGATTCTGAGGTTATTTTAAAATTAGTAAAAATTAATGAAAATAGTTTTGTCATATCTGCAGAATAGAGGAGGCATTGCTTAAATGTTCCTTTATGCCCTTAAATTAGATTAAGTTCTTAAATGAAGTGGGTATGTGGGAGGATTGGTGCTTTTGTTTTAGCTCCAGGAGTGGAAGCTAATTTGCTGCAATATAAAATAGAAGAGGAAAAAATTAAATACTTCATGAGGTCAAAATATACTACTAATGAGATACACAGAGTTAAGGTTTGCCAAAATTACTAAGTCAGGAATTTTCTTAAGGTAATCAAGAATAAATACAGCAAGCATTTTGTAGTCTATTCTCTGCTTTGACTCCTACCAAATTTCTAAACTGATCTTAGTGCAAGGAATAGCTAATTATTCTTTGACTTCGTCATTATATATTTCATCAATTGAAGGAAGCTACAAGTTAAATTTTGAACCATATTTTAAGACAATCAGACCATTTGATCAGTTAACTGACACATTTATTTCCTGATCTAATTGCACAGGGCAAAAAAATTGAATCAATTTTGATTCCTCTGTTTTTTTCTCAATCCCCATGTTCAATATTCAGTTTCAGTTGGCTCTTTTCCAAACTTATCTAGAACATAATTATTTCTCTCCATATCACAACTACCATCCTGTCAGCATCCACCATCATATAGATTCCAAGATGATATTCCTGCTTACAAACTTGCCGCTCACAGACTATCTACAACATGACAGCCAGAGTAATCTTTTTAAAACACAAGGAAAGTTGTATGGTTTTCTGCCCACTGCCAGCGGTTTTCCATCTCAATCACAATCAAAGCCTGAGTCCCTACAGTGCCTAAAATGTCCTATACAATCTTCATCTTTATTATGTCTTGGCCTTTATTTCTCATTAATCCCATCCTTCATCATTTCTTTCCAGACATTCAATCTTTTTTTTTGTTTCTGATATTCTAGGTGTTTTTATTATTCAGAATTTTTCTATCTACATTTATTGTTTTCCCTAACAAATATACGCATAGTTTACTCCCTGACTATGTTCAAGTCACTAATTTTATGTCACTTATCAACAAAAACTAATACTTTATTTGAAATTTAACCCTCTCCTTGCTAACACACTAGTAACCCCCATTTCTCTCTGACTTATTTGCTCACCATGATAGTTATTATCTAAAATCTAAAATAATTCATGTTTTATTTGTTTATCTACTAAGTTTCTCCCCTACTAGAACGTCTTCTTCATGATGGCAGTATTCCATGTGTGTTGTTTACAGGATACCAGAATGTAAAACAATACCTGACACGTGATAGATGCTTATTTGATATTTTTGAATGTGTTAATAAGCATAAATATAACAAATGTGCTTATTATTTTTTAGTCATAAGTTCATTATAAGACTAAAAACAATTTTACATATAATAAATGATCCTTAGGCTGTTCCTTTTATATATAACTTAGTGTTTCTAATTAAACCCACATAAATAATGTAAACTAGAGTTCAAGGGAACTTAGCAATAACTGTGCTTTTTAAAGCCTTTATAAAAGAAGAGAATAAAGTTAAAAGAAAAAAGTCAGAGCCGAGTAATTATTCCAGTCAATTAATTGGTGCATATCAAATGCATGAATTATCTGCTAATGAAATTCTCTTCATTATGCTCATCATAAGAGTTTTCTTTAATCCTAGAGGGCACTAGCCCAGTCTTCTCTTCTCTATGCCTTCTTTTACACAATCTGCCCATGTCATGCCTAGAAGGTCACCAAGTTAATTGGCTGTTCGGTACTTAAAGTAGTTAATTCCGTCTTATAAGTTATCTGATTTTCAATTTTAAACTTCTTTGGTCAAGGTTACAAGATTAGCTTAGCCTCAAATTAAGTACATGTTTCTGGCCACAGTAATACTTCACTCAGTGAAACTATTGATACTGATGTAATTGCATTTACCCAAACTGGGGAGCACATCATAGGCTTTTCCCTTATGATTTCTATGTTAGGTTTGCAGCACTTTCCAAGGTGTTGTGACTGGGTAGTGAGCAATGGAGGGATGGTGAAAAAGTATATCATAAATTTTATTTTTTTAATGTTTAATTTACATTAGTAAATATGGATGTTTAGTGAGTAATTTCTGTTTTGTTATGAAGTGAGCCTCTCCATTTTTACTTTCTAGGTACAATTTGTTCAGAATATATTAACTTTAATTTCCACATTTTGTTTTATCTTCATTGTACAGATCAGGGCTTCAAAATTTGTGTGAAAATTAAACAAGTTAATATACTTCCCAAGACTCTGAGTGTTATAACAGTAACTGTGAGGAATCAAGAATAAAATATTTCTGGGCCGGCCCGGTGGCGCACTGCTACAGTGCGCCGCTTGGGAGCGTGGCGGCGCT
>NW_007734983.1:4275-5938 GCF_000696425.1 Galeopterus variegatus
ATAAGTTTTATTATTGTCATAATGCTTCTATGCTTTCTATAAACAATCGTGTACTCCTGGTAGCCCACTTTATTCCTCACTTTTGAGACTCACAGAAGCTTCGTTTCCCATGTAACAACATGAAAACCTCTTCCCATGTCTATTATCCATGACTGAAAAATGTACACTTTTTTAGCTTGAACTATTGTAGCTTCTCATTTTTCCTCATTTATACATTTAGTAGTTACCAATAATTTATTTGTAATTTCCTAATTACACAAGAAAGACATTGGTCATTTCAATATCTAAATAAACATTAACTGGTCACATTATATAATTAAGCTACCCTGTAATATTTAGGTGGACAATTTAACCAGTTGTAACTATAATAGAATATAAATAGTCAGGTTAATACATTAATTGAGAGATACAAAGGGAAACTTGACATAACATTTGGGACAGAAAATGGCAAGATAAGGCCATTTAAAAGGCAGCAGGATACAAAATCAACACACAAAAATCATTTTTATACTCCACCAGTGAACATACAGAAAAAGAAATCGAGAGAGCTAGCCCATTTACAATAGCCACCAAAAAAATAAAATACTTAGGAATAAAGGTGACAGGGATGTGAAAAATCTCTATGAAGAGAACTACAAACCACTGTAGAAAGAAATTAAAGAGGACACAAAAAGATGGAAAGATATTCCATAATATGGACATCTGAAAATGTCCGTATTACCCAAAGTGATCTACAGATTCAATGCAAAACCCAACAAAATTCCAATGACATTTTTCTCTGAGATGGAAAAAGCTATCCAGACATTTATATNAAATATTTGCAAAATATACATCTGACAAAGGATTAATATGCAGAATATACAAGGAACTCAACTTTATAGCAAAAACCCAAAAACCCAAAATCCCAATAAAAAATGGGCAAAGGAGCTAAACAGACATTTCTCAAAGGAAGATATATGAATGGCCAACAGACACATGAAAAATGCCCAACCTCAGTCAGCATCAGGGAAATGCAAATCAAGATCACACTGAGATACCATCTCACTCCAATTAGGATAGCTAACATCCAAAAGACTGAGAATAAGTGCTGAAGAGGTTGAGGAGAAAAAGAAACTCTCATACACTGTTGGTGGGGCTACAAAAGGGTGCAGCCTTTATGGAAAAGAATATGGAGGTTTCTCAATCAATTACAGATAGATCTACCATATGACCCAGCGATCCCACTGCTGGGAATATACTCAGAGGAATGGAAATCATCTTGCTGAAGGGATACCTGTACTCCAATGTTTATTGCAGCTCTATTTACAATAGCCAGGAGCTGGAACCAGCCCAAATGTCAATCATCTGATGAGTGGATAAGGAAACTGTGGTATATCTACACAATGGAATACTACTCTGCTATAAAAAAGAACAAAATACTACCATTGCAACAACATGGATGGGCTTAGAGAAAATTATATTAAGTGAAACAAGTCAGGCACATAAAGAGAAATATCACATGTTCTCACTTATTTGTGGGAGATACAAATAAATAAATAAATAAAATAACACAAAAACTAATCCAGGGTGGGGAGGGGAAAGACAGAATAACCAGAAAAATTCCTCGAACTATTTAAGTCAAGTGAACAGACGCAATGTGTGTGTGTGGGGGGGGGGGGGGGGG
>NW_007734983.1:6620-19987 GCF_000696425.1 Galeopterus variegatus
AGGTAAAGGGGCATGAAAATCAAGTACAATGTATTTTGAGAAGTAAAATAAAAAATAAATACATAAAAGTCAGCATCATAATAAAGACTCTAGAATGTTTTCAAGAACAGAGAAAAGAATGAAACACTCTCCTCTTTCCTTACCATTAACACCATTAGGTAGAAGTAGCTTTGTCTACATTTTTTTAATTCTTTAAGACAAATTGGTAATCCTACATCATAACCGCATTGACCTTAAAATTAATCCAACAACATATAGAAGAATTGACTATCCTACACATTCTCCAAATAAAAGATTTTTTAATATATTCTTTCTAGAACCTGTACTGCATATCTGCAATGAACATCTTTCTTTATGAAGGAGGAAAGGTTACCCTCATCTGTGCTTTATGGAGCCTGAACCCTGACTTTTACCTGCATCTCTTCTGGGTCAGCTTAAGCCCTCCAGGTAAGGGGTGGATTTGGATAACTTGCTGAAAATCCATTATTTTGCCCCACCTGACAAGGAGAAAGTCATAACAACTCTTTATCCACTGGACTTGGAAATAGGATAGATGAAATGAGAATTCAGCTTTCTGATTGTTCATGAACACTTTAGGAAACAAGTGATCACAGTTACAGTTTAAGTTGAACTTTCTTTTTGTCATCTCTAGATAAAGCCTTTCTCTATTCCCTAAGAAAAAAAATCAAAGATTATCCTTTAACATAGGAATTCTTTTCCATCTGCTATAAGACTATGCTCGCTAATATTAGAGAAGTTCAAAAAGTTTGTGGAAAAAATAGAATTAAAAGATAATATGAATCTTTCCATGAAATCATTGAATTAGTCTCTTACTTTGAGGAAAAACCCAAGAAGATAATATTTCCAGAATTCTGTTTCAGCTGTCGGCAAGTTTAAAAGCCCTACTCAGAATATAGCAGGTCTGTTCAGGGGAGGTACCTGGAGCCCTTTTCTGCCTTACTTTATTTTCCCCCACAGCACATATAAACATCTGATATTCTATATAATGTCTACATAAATTTATCTCCTCCCCCCAACACAACCACACTTGAATAAAATTCCATGGGGGCAGGATTTTATCTGTTTTGTTCACTGGTGTCTCCTTATCACCTAGAACAATTCTTGCTATAGAGTAGGCACTGAGAAAATTTTTACGGAATGAATAAATTTCTGGAACCAACTCAGGTATGATGAAAGGCTCTGACTATATTAATGTAGTAAAAACAGCCATTGGACTTGAGCTGCAACATCACTCTCCTGGGTCTCCAGCCTGCTTCTCTGCCCTGAAGATTTTGGACTTGTCAGTTTCCACAATCTCTTGAGCCAATTGTAAGAAATCTCCTATTAGATAGATATTTAGATAGGTATTTAGATAGATACACACATCATATTGGTTCTGTTCCTCTTTTTCCAGAGAATACTGATTAATATGGATTTTGGTATTCAGATACTCTGTTTTTTTGTTTGTTTTTTGTTTTTGTTTTTTCTTATGAATCTACACCATAGCTCCTTATTGTCTTCGAACTAATGGAATTTCCATCATAGGATTTTATCCTGAACACCATCAGAGCCATTATGGAGAACTCCAAAGGCTTCCAGTAATGGGAGAATGAATTGGGTTCTATTTTGAACCCAGCTTAGTTCCCATCTCTCCCCCTAAAATAATACACACAAAAATAAAATAACAAACACCGGCCATCTTGTCATATTGGATTCTCACTGAGATAAAGGTGAGCAATATCTGTCTCAATGTTTTAGCCATGAAGATTTGTGATGAAACCATTGCCCACAAGTTTAACTCAATAACAGTTATTAATATTCAGTGACAAGACAAGAAATATCAGTCAAAACACTTCTCCCTAGTGAAACCGTGAATCATGAATATCTCAGTCTCTTGCTTTTCATCGCCTTCAGCCACAGAATTGCAGTAGTTCATGACCTGTTTATGCCTTGCTTCTGGTGTGTTATAATCCAACTACCCCCACCACTATCCCCACTGCTGCGCCAACACAAAGACCAACAACATTCACAGGATGACTGTAGGGGATATGATAACCAATGGCCCTATGATTACTCAAGCTTGCTTTTCACAGCAGAGGTCAGTTACATGACAGAAACCAGAATCTATGAATTGATAAATGATTTCATATTTGGTGATTTGACTTTATAAGAGCCCAGTGCATCATTTCTTTAGTATCTGAACCCAGAAACTGGAAACAATACAAGCGAAGGAGAAATCTCAGGCTCATAAAGTGAGCAATTTCTTTTTTCCAGAGTTTGTGTGCTCTCTATAGTAGGGACCATGAAATGAGGATCATTGAACAATTGTCTTTTTATTCAATTATAATTTCTAAGAGCAACAAGAGTTTATCACACTTAAAAATTTATGGTATTTTTAGCCACAACATGATAAAAGATATTATGTACCTAAAGTAAAACAATAACTAGGCATACCAGCCCTGGCTAAGATCTAGAATGGGCCTATTTAGCAGTCCATCATGTAAATGTACTTTACCAACTTAGTCGTAAGAACTGTACATCCTCGTGATAAATCTAATGTATTAAAAATGTTAAATGTGTTTCACTAAGTCTTTTGATGGTTCTATATGTAAAATTATATGTCCATGTCCTGACATGCATGTGTTCTAGACGTGCTCGAAAGTTACTGTATATTCACATACTGAGTGACCTATGACATTATCACAATGAAATTTATAATCAGTCTAACCCACTCATAATTTCTGTTAAGATATGGCCTTTTTAGTAATGTATGTATCTGTCATTTCTTTGGTTCACCTTAGCAAATTTACCTAATTTTAGCAAAGAAGTTTCTGTCTATAAAAACTCTTTCATCACAGTCATTCTAGGTTGTATCATGATCTTGAACAATATTATTCAAATCTCTCCCTATCCATAGCTGTTTGTTTGTTAACGATTACTCTTAGTCCGGTTGCCCTATAGAAATATCACATGGACCTTGGGAAAATGTCTACACTATTACAACTCCATTAAAATGAAATTGAAAACTGCCAACCTTACAACTTCCCTGGCCATTACAATGGAAGTTTTTCGATACAAAATCACTGCATATACTTTGACCTTTTGAACATCATTTTATAATAAATATATCTTCCCTTGTCACTTTCCTGCAACAAGGTTGCCATAAACATCAATGGTCAATCAGTACCTGTAAGATATTGGGCCGGCCCGGTGGCGCACTGGAGAGTGCGCCGCTTGGGGGCGCGGTGGCGCGCCTGCCGGGGGTTCGGATCCCATGTGGAGACCGGTTCCCGCTCACTGGCTGAGCACGGTGCGGGTGCAACACCGAGGGTTGCGAGCCCATTACTGGTCAGTAAAAAAAGACAAAAAGGAAATAAATAAATAAATAAATAAATTTTAAAAAAGATATTGAGTGAGAGTAGGACACACAAGAAGTGCAATAGGACATCTGACAATATATCAAGAGCTGCCTATTATATGTTGATAGAAATTGAATTCTCAGAGATAAAATGTGATTTCTAGATTCCACCTGGCTTTCTCTCTGATGCATTCATACCACCTGCTTGTGATAAAAATTGAAAGATTGCTTACTAGGACAGGTCGAAAATTAACAAGTCAATCACATCCACTGACCCTATCTTCTATTGCCTTGAAAATACAAGTCTTTTCCATCTTCCTTAAGTCCATGCTACTCCTAACTCCCCTAATCCCCGTGCTGCATTCTATGTTTATGCGCCAAGCTCTCATATGGACACAATAATTAACCCTAGAAGTTTAAGTGTAAAATCCTACTAAGGTTGAAGTAATTTTTTAAGGATGCTTACCCACACCCACCTTAAAACTTGTTTGCAATCTTCTATATTTTTGAGCTAGTTTTAAAATGCCTGCCTCCAAGACTCATATTAATCCCACATTTGGTCATTTAAACTTGTTTGCATTAGCTCTCAAGGGTTTGCAAGTTTAAATTTAGCCTAATTTATTCTGACTTTGATTGTGGATTTGTTCTATGTGTAAAAGAGCAGGACAGCTCCCTGTTTTTTCTGAACCTTATTTTGGGGGAACAAGAGAATCAATATTCTGATTGAGGAGCAATCATTCTTCAGAAAGAATATATATCATGCCCACCACTCAGGCTTTGGGAAGAACACCCTAGTAGTTGTGCTGTCCCTTCAGCCATGTGTATGAGTTATAAGCAAATAAAGGATTCTATTTTTGGTGTCTCTAGGAATGTGACATTCAAGTTCCATATTCTGAATTGTTCTCATTAAGTTGCATGGTTTAACTTCCAACACCTCCTATCTTTTTCAGCTGTTTACAAGAGTGCTTAAGGGGGGTAAAGATTTGAGAAATAAGCTAACAATGGCAATTTTCCATGATTGCCTGGGGATTTTTAGAAAATAGCTTTGATAAAGGTTTTGATATTGAAAGTAATCAATTAGTCTGCTGAGGCGCGTAAAGGAAAGAGAATTGGAGCACAACATGCAGCCTGTTTGTGTTCTCATCTGTAGTGACTGGACTTGATGCTGAAGACATCAAATTAATTGGAATGTAATCCCAATAAAGTGGATTTATATGTTTTGCAGACAGGAGCATTCTTCTGTGTGCTCAGCAAACATGTGACCCCTATAGTCCATCTATACAATAACTAATATGTTCATATGATGTTATCAAAATATAAGGATATTGTCAATTTTTTCCTCTATATCTATCTACCTTTACTTTTACTAGGAATTCTATAGCAATTAACTATATATACAGATTTATAAAGTTTACATGAAAACTCTTTTCCTAATTCCTTGAACTTCCCGGGGAGTGAAAGCAGCCTTATCCTCTCTTTTTAAGTTTCAGGAACGATTAAATCAAAGAGTTCTCAGAGTGGCTTTACCTAAATAATTAAATGCAGTGTTTTTCAAAGTATTTACCTCCAGGTTAATATCTGCCCTATAAGCCTAGGGATACCTATGTCTTATTTTGTAGATAAATGTTTAGAGCAGAAATCCATTAAGACTAATCAAACCTGAGGCACTATTGCAGCACATTAATTTACCTGACCCTACTAATTCTTGTCTGTTTTCAAACCATATTTTACTTAAACAAGGGTCTGGAAATTGAGATAAAGCCATAATAAAACGCATGTAAAATGTCAAAATATATGTGTGTAAATGTATATGTGTGTGAGTGTGTGTATATGTGTGTGTGTGTGTGTAATAAAAGATTGTGAAATCAATTCAAACATAATGTAGATTTACCTGCAAATATTGTTAAAAGTATATTTCTTATGATCTCAGGAATGAATAGCATTTTTTGAAATCTATTAAATGCACATTTGTTTCAATGTAAAATGAGGCTTTAGCGAATTGCTTTAGATAGTAACAATGTCAGTGCCACTTAAAGGCAGTATTCTTCATAAGATTTAGCAATTCTTTGTAGCTTCTATTTGCATACTAAACATGCAATATAAAAGCTAACATTTCTCATGTACATGAAGAGAAGGAATAGGCCTGCAAATGATGCATTTATTTTAAATTATTTTCCAATGCAGAAAATAATAATCATTGGTATAGTATCCAGGTTTAGTGGATTCAATTTTAATTATTGATTTTTTGAGCATGTGTAATTATTTATAAGGATTGATATTTTATAGCTTTTATTCTTTCTTAGAAATGTTCTTTAAAAAAACAAAGAACAAATTTTTAAATAAAATATAACACTTATTCTATATTGTAATTACCTAGTGGACTTATTGGATAATTTTATAAATCTAAGATACAAAATAAAATGTTATTGATATTATTTTCCTTTGTATTGAAAAGTTTGATATTTAATCAACCTAAGAATTATTTCTCTATTTCTTAGTAATTATTCCAACTATGCTAAAAATTACTAAAATAATAAGAAAATGGAAGAATGATGAAATTACCCAGAAAATTATACAGTGTTGAAATAAATCATCCCTTTTCATTATCCTTACTTTTCTTATTGTGTTTCCCCAAATTTTGCATCACCTTTCAAAAAGTATAAAACAATTCCACAGACATTATTTGTGGTATTAAATGTTTGTAGGTTTCATTAAACACAGATGAGAATTCAGAATTCTTGATTTTCTGCCAAAATAGCAAAGAGAGGAAATTTGGCAGAGGACGATGCATCATTATTATTAGACAAATTAAAAGATAGGGATAAATAGTGTACTGTAGCCTCTAGTGATTGTGAAATGGTTCATATAAGCACAACCTCAGGGTGTGAGTCTTTAAAAGATATTCTTTTATACTTTTATCTTGAACTTATATTCTTATCTTGAACTTTTCTATACTCAAGAATTAGTAAACTAACAGTGCATTTCCAACAAATGAAATATCATATCCACTTAGTCATTCAATAGGAAAAACTTTAAAATGTTTGAAAAATAAATGCGGATCATTCCACTGTGCTAGAAGGATGTATGAAAGTTTATCTTTTGTGATGACCAAAATTTATTTGATACTATTCATAAGTGGAATAAGACTGAAGGTAAGTGTGTGTATAAAAGTGATTGGAAGTAAAAAAAAAAAAAAAAAAAAAACCTTTGAACTGATAATTCAAGGCCTCCAGAGAAACAGAACTAATAAGATATACATACAGCCATTCAGCAAATAATGACATTTTTATCAATGCTGGACTGCATATATAACAGTGGTCCTATAAGATAATAATGAAGCAGAATAATTCCTATTTTCTAGTGACATCAAAGCCATCATCGAGTCATAATGATATTGAGGAAAAATGTCTAGCTTACTCACAGGTTGACTCTCCAAAAAGTAGCTCAGACCTTTATTATAGAAATCCAAGCTTTGATACATATGGGCTGACCCCAAGTGTAAGGGTTATTGTCTACTTAAGAACTCCTGCATTTTTAAATGATTCCCACCCATCTCCATAGCAAAATAATCAGTTAATAAAGGTTGGCTAATATTCACTGAGTGCTTGCTGAGTGCCAGGCACACTCTTTACCTGTAATTTAATTTTCATCTAATGCTCATTTAACAGACGAGGAAAGTGAGATACAAAGAGACTTAGTAACATAATTAGAGGGCTCACACTCATGCAACTGGTGGCCAGTGTAGAAAGTAGGAAAACTCATTGCTGTTCCCTTTCATAATACACTTTCACACAATGACAAAATTGCCTAATGATGCATTTCTGAGAATATATCCCTGTTGTTAAGTGCCACGTGACTGTATACAGTGGCTCCTCAATTTACAATGGGGTTACATCCTGATAAACACATTGTTTAAGTCCAAAATATTATGAGTCAAAATGTGTTTAATACACAGATAAACCCATGGTAAGACAAAAATCATAAGTCAGGAACTATCTGTGGCGTGTGTGTGCATGTCTCTGTGTGCACACACATATATGTTCATATATATACAGAGAGAGAGAGAGAGAGAGAGAGAGAGAGAGAGATTACAAGGAATTGATCCATGTAATTATAGAAACTGAGAATTACCACAATCTGCCATCAGCAAGCTTGAGAACAAGAAAAGCCAGTTCTTTAATTCCAGTCTGAGTCCACAAGCCTGAAAACCAAAGAAGTCAATGGTATAAATCCTGATGTCTCAGCTCAAGCAGGCAGGTGGGGAAATTAAGGAGTAAATTTTTTCTTCTTATGCCTTGTTGTTTTACTCAGGCCCTCAAGGGGTTGGATGAAGCCCACCCACAGTGGGGAGGGCAATTTATTTTACTCTGTCTACCTTTTCAAATGCTAATCTCATCCAGAAAAATCCTCACACACACACAGAAAATAATGTTTGGTCTGGGTGCCCCATGGAGCAGTCATGTTGACAAATAAAATGAAACATCACACAACTTTTCTCTTTCTTTATTCTACACCTCCTTCTCCATGTTACTCATTTCTTTGTGTAATGAGTAGCTGTCTTTAGTAATCATTCTATTCTGCTTTTACCAAAATATAAATAGATTAAATACATTTTACATATACATAAGTGAAATCCATTTCTCATATGAAAAGAAAATAAAGTGTATGGGATAGGTAGACTAATAGTCCCCCCAAAATGCACCCTACATCCTATTGATATATGATATTAAATGGCACCCAGGTGATTCAAGTTAAGGACCTTGAGATGAGAGGATTATCCTGGATTATCTGGCTGGACCCGACATAATCACAAAGTTGTATTCAAAAGAAGATGTGACTGCAGAAGCCAGACACAAAGACCTTAAACATTTATGGTTTTGAAAATGGAGAAAGGGGGACCTGAGCCAAGGATTGTGGGGAAGGCTCTAGAAAGTGGAAAAGACAAGGAAATAAATTCTTCCCTACAGCCACCAGAAAGAAATGAAGCACTGCTAGCACAATGATTTTAGCCAAGTGAATGAGTTGTTTCAAGTCATTATGTTTGTGGTAACTCACTATGCAGCAGTCAACAACAAATACAATATATGAAGGCAATCTTCCCAAATCATATAACTCCGTGTTCCATAGTAAAACTGAGACCTTATTAGTGTGAGAAGAGAGGACATTTATCCAGGACAAAACAAGTGGAAGATAATGATAACAATATTCTCATTCCTTAACATAATATACCACCACAGCTTTATGTCTGATTTAATGATTCCTTAAACAATACTTGGCTCTAATACTTCACATTACGTATGGACCATTAATTGTCTCACACAATTCTGCATGCTTTTCAGATAGTTTCCCAAAATTCATCTGTCCTCCTTTAAATCCTTCTAAGCACAGTCTTTCAGTGAAGTCTTTGTGAATCACATCAGGAAGAAAATTAGTAGCATTTTATGTTTATGTCCACATTTATAAATGTACAATGTTTAAAATAATGTAGGTATCATTAATTAACCTGAGAACATGAAATTTGTTTTTCCTTATATCAAGGCTATTCATCCAAAGGTACATCACCTGCTATTTTTCAACTATTTAAAGCTTGAAGAGAATCAATATTGAGTTTCTCAGTGGAAAGGTATACTGCCAACTCTTTAATCAGAACCAGCAATCACTTTGAATACAAATAACAAAAGAAAATGTGGTGATAAACAGATTACATGGAGAGGTGATTCATTCTGGAAAAAAAGCTGTGAAAAATAATGATATCTGCCAAGATCTTTAATTCCATGTTCTAAGAAGATAGAACAAGATGCTTTGTTCACTTGTTCACTAAACAAATATATTTAAAAATACTTAACAGTGTGTAATGCAAGCCACATGCTCAGGGATGCAGAAGGATAGGGAGGGACCTAGCTCTGACCTAGTGGAGTTGCATCAGGAGATATTTAATTATTTTTCTATTGTTTTAGCCTCATATAGACAGTAAACATAATGTCATGATTTTAAGATTTGAAATTTGATTTCATGAATCCAAAGCTCTGATCTTCCACTTGCTACCTTGGACAATTATTTTTCCCTATGTAAACATCAGTTTTTATTATTTAATTGAAAGAATAGTAATTGTAACAGTACTTATCTGAAAGGGGAGGTAAGGTTCAGAGGTCATAGGGCTCATAAAGTTTGTAACACAGATTTGGCAAATGTTGTTTGATGGCAAATACACACTTCAATTAGACGTGAACAAAATAATGTAGTTTTTAATTTTTTTAAATAATCGATCAAGTATACTGTACAAGTGTCTTCCCATCTCTGTGTGTCAGAGAGACTCAAAATTGCAAATTAACGTCCAACCCCTTCTAGTGTTTTTGCAGCCAAGGAGCCCCTTGCTGGGCTACACCAGGCTCCTCTTGCCCTGCTGAGATTGCCTGGGAAGAGTTGTGGTAGATAAAGGCCAGTGATGGACAGGTAGTTTCACTGCCTACTCTGCACAACTCAGCTCTTACTGGCACTCTGCTCCCATAGACTTGCCTGCACCTCCCATTCAGTCCTTTGACCACATCACCTCTTTGATCATCTCAACTAAGTACTCACTTTCTCCATGTCATAGCAATCCCTCTGTAAGCTGTTATCTATTGACATCTCTTTGGATGAAACTTTCATGTATAATGATACTGGAAAATTATGGACACCTTGTCTGTACAGTTTATCTTAAAAATCAAATATTTAAAAAAACCTACACAAATAAGAATTGTAATGATGTTTTATAATGTCACTTATCACCATGAAACACCAGGAGTATGAATTTTCTAAAATGCAAACTCGATTGTGATATTTTCTTACTCAGAAATCTTCACTGAGTTCTCTTGCTCATGGCTCATGGAGTAGTGTCAACATTTTATTCCACTGGGGTAAGGAGGGAGGAAGCTTCCCATCTCTCAGCTTCTACCTAAATCTTTAAATTCATCACAAGCAATTTTCAAACCTTCCCACTGCACTCCAGTCAAACTAATGGATGTAATTTTCAGAATATGCCATGATGAATTAACTCCATGTTTTTGCATACACAAAGCATATGGTCTTGAATGCTCTTCCTCACTTCCTGACTGGTTAATGTCCATCCAAATGGGAGGTCCTGTTGAGTATTTCTGGCCTGTAAAGATTTTGCTAAAATTCCAGAAAAAAATGTTCAGAGTTTCTGAGCCATTAGATATATTTTATGTAACTGTAGTGTAGCTCTCAAGATGACTATTATAATTGATGTGTCATTTGTTTGTCTCCACTCCATGACTGAATACCTAGAGGGCAGGTATGACTATATTCTATTCATTCTTGTATATTCCAGTATAAATTCCGACATATATTTGGTTTCAGGGAAAAAAAGATTAATGACCTAATAAATAAATAAATTGAATAAACTCTTTTATGAATTTTTAGAAATATATCTTGTGATATAATCTACTTTGCTTCAGAGAAGTAATTATATTTAATAAGAATTAGTAAGAAAATTTAATATAGAATCAAAATATTTGTGAAGAGCTACTTTAATTGATTGAACATAACTTATTTTGCAAACTTATCTTTTTCTTTTTCTCTTTTCATGTGTGTGTTTTCCTCCTTAGCAAACTCTTCAAAATATATGTAAATCAGACTGTATTTTATTTATCTTTTGCTTATTTTAAGCTTTATTTCCAAATTGGAATTTAGTTTTTTATTATGAAAAGTGAGAAATCCTTACTGCCTGGTTAACCTAAAGGTAGACAGTGAGTAAAAAAGGAAAGAAGCAAAGAGGTTTTTTTTTTTTTTTTTTTTAAATCTTCTTTGCCTTTGCTTTCATGCCCTTTTGTGGGGTAATCACTTCAAGGTCAATTATGCAGTCATTACTACTGGCAAAACTTCTAACTGAAGTCAATTAGCTCATCAGCTGAGAAACCAGTAGCTTTACTGATTCTCACAGTGTTTCATCAGAAGAAAAATCTATTTTAATTTTATTTTATTTGGTAAGGCATCAGAATACAAGCAGATATACCAATCTATGACCACTTTCTGAATCAAATGACTAGCAACTTGAATTAATTAAAAAATTAAATTAGAAACTAATATTAACTGAAAAATAAATAAAATTGCTTTGGTAGTAAGTTTCACAATTGAGGGAAAAGATCCTTTCTAAAGCTGATTGAAGGCAGAAAACTCTCCTTTAAGTGTCTATTATGTAATAGCCCCTGGAGTATGTACTTTGTAATCTTTCACTTTAAATTCCCCAAGCCTCCCTTAAACAGAAAACCGAGGCTGGTAATGAGAGGTTAACTAAGTAGATTAAAAACAAACAAACAAAAAATATTGTTAGTATATGAAAAACATTTTAATAGATTCTTAACATTGTTTATGAACTAGTAAATAAGTGTATAATATGTCTTCTAGAAATTACATTTCCAGCCACTACCAATTAAATAATAACTTAAACATCACCTTCTATATATCAATTATCTAATGATGTAAAAAAAAACCCAAAAGTCAGAAGGCTAAAATATCAACCATTAATTTATACCACATATTAATGGTTGGCAGTTGAGTTGAGTTCATTTGGTTGGTTTTGCTAATCTAGATCACACATGGCTGATAACATCTGGGTCTACAGTCAGTTGCAAGAGAGCAAAATTTTGTTGTTTCAGAATAGCTGGTTTACTGAACCTGGATTTAGGAGATTTAGGGGTTAGGTTGGAGTCTCCCATTATGTGGAAGTCTAGCCAGGATTATTCAAAGGGAAGATTGGCCTGGGTCCAAGACAGAGAGAGAGAGAGTGTGAAGCATACAAAAAGTCTAGCCAGGATTATTCAAAGGGAAGATTGGCCTGGGTCCAAGACAGAGAGAGAGAGAGAGTGAAGCATACAAGGTCCAAGACAGAGAGAGAGAGAGAGTGAAGCATACAAGATATCTTGAGGCTTATACTAAAAATCAGCAAAAAATATCACTGCTACATTTGGTTGGCCGAATCATATCCCTAAATTAGACCAGATTCAAAGATGGGCTGCACAATCACATGCAACAAAACACATACATATATGGAGGAATTAAGATTTCCCTCTTACTTGGAAGAGCACATCATTTTTATTTCTTAAGGCTTTCAATTGATTTTACTATGCTTTACTTAAGGTCTACAGATTGAAATGTTACTTTCATCCAAAAATACCGTCACAGCTATATCCAGACTAATGTCTGACCAAATATCTGGGTATTGTAACCTAGACAAGTGGAGACATAAAATTTTAACCATCAAAGGCATCATCCATTATTTTCCACAGAAATTTCCAAATATTAAGATATTGACTACAAATAATATTTATAATAAATAGTACTTAAGTAAATTAAGCAATAAATAAATGAATGAAAAGAATATTCAAATAAAATAATAATGACTTCCAATTTTAAAGAAGCAGAGTTTAGAAGGCACTTTCCCCTTCTTCTTTTGGAAATTATGCCAAGTAACAAGTTTGATGAGAAATGAAAACTTAATCTCCATCTTCAATGATACTCATGCTGACCCATAGTATATGAAAAAGGGCTGCCAAATGCAGTGCGGGTCAAACAAGGCTCGCAAAAAATGCCTGAAGAGGACGTCTGCCCAGCAGATCTCGAGCACAGCCGGTAGAGCTCAGGTCTTCTATGTAGGCGCCACACTAGGTAGGGGGCAAAACAAGCTGGTTTTGGGGTTTGCAACCTCAGGAAAGGGATGTAAAAGTTGTCATCAGGAGTTACTGGGACCCTGTCACTAGAAAATAGAAGGGGAAGATATGCCAAAAGAGGAAAAATAGACATGCTTACTTTGCAAGGAGCAATCTGTCAGTGAGAGAGACAGGGTAGAAAAAAGACAGAGAGAGCAAGAGAGAAAAAGAGCAAGAAAGTTACAGAAAGAGAAAAAGCGAATATATTTTTAAAGAATATATATCCTGGTTGGCTGAGGAGTATAACCAAACATACACACACATACACGCACGCGCGCACGCGCGCGCACACACACACACAC
>NW_007734983.1:20841-23269 GCF_000696425.1 Galeopterus variegatus
GAATTATAACTAATACATAGGCAAATAGATGTTGCTGATACACATACACATGAACGAGCAGGACTGGGAAAATCAAACAAATAAAAAATAGAAATAAATGCTCAGTTTATTAATACTGGGAAGAAAGTGATGCATTTTATGACACAAATCAAATTCGACTTATCATGTTATTGTCTCAAAATATTTCCAAAAATAAAAAGAAAAGGGCTATCTATGAAATAAAGGAATCCAGTGTGCCACAACCAAAAATAATACAGAAAGTTCACCAGGTTTAGTAGCCAATTAATCTCAAGGATTAAGGAAGAATGCTTTGAGAATTCAGTAAAAAGATTAAGCTTCTTATAAGCAAGGTAATAATATAATATATTGACCAAATCAGAATATTATGAGAATGAAATGGGATGCCGTTGATAATTTGATGAGAGATTAAGCATAACCAGGACTATGGCGAGCCACGTGGCACATAATTCTATCTTAATATGAGCAGATCAAATCCTCTAGCTTGCCTTGAGATCAACCCCAGAAGAACTGGAAGACTATGTAGCAGTGCCATTGAAGCTCTTGAGGAAGGAAAGTGTGATTCAAGAATAGTACAATCTGCCCAACCATCTTAATTGTATGAAGGAAATATACAAAAAGTTTTGAATTTCGAAGAACATAACGTATGCATTTCTCATGAAATCTTTTTGAAGCATATTTCTAGAGAACAATTTCGACCAAAATAAATGAATAAAAATACTAAAGTAAGAATTGGTACCACACATTGTATTGGTTTAATTGTAGGTATAAGACTAAAGCAACTGTGGAAACTATAGCTACAGAACAAAATGTACATAAAATAAATTGAAGAGGATTACAACTGATAGAACAACTTTGAAAGGAAAATGGGAAAGATACAGCAGGAAGTGTAAGTACATGACTTTCTCATTTTTTTTGTATTGGGAATAAAGACATGAAATTTAAATTCAAATAAATTAAGAAATAGATTTAAAATACACATGTAGTTAAATACATGTATACTTTTAAATATATTAATAATATAATTGTGTATTAAATCATTCAAGTAAGTTACAAAAAGACCTATTTAAATTAAATGATTAGTTATTAATAAACTAATTACAATTAATAATGTGTAGGCTTATATGCATACATGTATATGTAAATGTAAATACAATAATAATGCAGAAAAATAAAGTTGAGAAATGGAGAGAAAGGAGTTGTAGAAAATAAAATTTTATTAAACATTAATGAGAACATTGCATATTAGTACTTAAAACCTAGACATTTCAAAAAAGTCTAAAATGAACTTTCTCAGACAAACATACCTGTTTTTTTGGATTTTATGCTGTTTTGTACATTTTTTAAGTAAAAATTGCACGTATTTATGGTATACAACATTATGTTTTAATATATGTATACATTGTAAATATTATGTTTTAGTATATGTATACATTGTAAAATGTATACAATGTAAAATACATTGTATAAATCAAGGTAATTAACATATGCACTACCTCACATACTTTTTTTTTGTAGTGAGAAAACTTAAAATCTACTCTCTTAACAATTTTCAAGTATGTAGTATGTTGTTATTAACTGTAGTTATCGTGATGTACAATAGACCTCTTCAATTTATTCCTCCTGTCTAACTTAAATTTTGTGTCCTTTGACCAATATGCCCCCAATAGCTCAACCCCACAGCCTCTGTTAACACCATTTTACTCTTTGTTTCTATTAAATTTAACCTTTTTGGATTCCACATATGAGATCATGTGATATATGTCTTTACACACCTGGCTTATTTCACTAAATATAATACCTTCCAGGTTCATTCATGTTGGAACAAATGACAGGATTTCTTTCCTTTTTAAGTCTGAATAGTATTTCACAATGTGTGTGTATGTGTGTGTGTGTGTGCATAAAATCACATTAAAAAAATCTATTTATATGTTAATAGACACTTAGGTTGATTCCATATGTTGGCTACATGAATAATGTTGCAAAGAACATGGGAGCGCAGATATCTCTTCAAAATACTGATTTTATGTTCTTTGGATACACACCCAATAGTGGGATTGCTGAATCATATGGCAGTTCTATTTTTAATTTTTTGAGGAGCCTCCATAATGTTTTCCATATGGCTGTACTAACTTACATTCCCACCAACAGTGTGCAATTTTTTCATTTTCTCCATTTCCTCAACAATAAATATCTTTTGCCTTTTTTGATAATAGCCATTCTAACAGTTATGAGGTGATATGTCATTGTTGTTTTAATTTGCATTTCCCTGGTGATTAGTGATGCTGAGCATTTTTTCATGTGCCTGTTGGCCAATTGTATGTCGTCTTTGGAGAAATTTCTATTAGGTATTTTGCCCATTTTTAATGGAGTTCTTAATGTGTTTTGGTTTTTGACTATTGAATTGTTT
>NW_007734983.1:24322-27214 GCF_000696425.1 Galeopterus variegatus
CTTTTACTCCAAATGTGAAGATTTACTTTCAACAGCAAACCCCTTGATCATTATTCACAGCCCCTTTTGTTTATTCATTAGCAAACGAGAATGGAAAAACAAATACAATAAATATACCTTGGCCTAATCCATTCTTGAATGAATTTTCTTATGCATTGATTGGAGATGTAAATTTAAAGTAGCCTCCTAAATTAAAAGATAATCTCCTTTGATTGTTTCAAGATAAAGAATGATCTGTAGAGTAAAATCTATTCTGATCAAACCCTGGTAAAATAAAGACCTTTATATATATAAAAAAAAAAAAACCTATGTATAATGGAAAGATTTTCAGATTTCATATGGTTAACCTCTGTAAGATGACATAGTAGAATATGATGCACACTGTTATCAGAAATATTCTTTTTGTGTTTTAGTATTTGATCTCAATCATACATTTTTGGATTAGTTTGAGTAGTTCATACTACAGAAAAAGTAGTTTTGTAAAACATTTGTGGAACCACAGTTAATTAGGTATAAATTCTATTTTACCATTGATTAGTTTTGTGATTTTGATTAAGTGATCTGCTAAATGGTCACATATGGTATTCTGTATAATATTTATTAGATAAATATATTTATGGAGCTAGTTTTGACATCCTCTTTTACCTTAGTTTTTTTTTTAATTTTTGAGTTTTTAAAATTTATTTTTTGAACTGAAGCATAATTGATTATACATATTTGTGGGGTACAAAGTTGACTCTCATTGTTTGTGTACACTATATGAAGAGCAGATCAATATTCTTAACATGTCTATCACCACAAATCATAATTATTCTTTGTGTCCCTCACCCAATTACTCCCAACCCCATCTTCCTCCCCCTTTCTCAGCTCTAGTAACTATAGGTCTGTTCTCTCCTTCTAAAAGGTCAATGGTTTATTGTGGTCTATCTTTCTTCCTTTCTTTCTTTCCCCCTTCCTTCCTTCCTTCCTAAGTCCCACTCATGAGTGAGGACGTGGTATTTCTCTTTTTGTGTCTGACTTATTTCACTTAACATAATTTTCTCCAAGCTCATCCACGTTGCTATGAATGGCAGGATTTCACTCTTTTTTATGGCTTAGTAGTATTCCATTGTGTGTATATGTACCATATTTTCCTTACCCAGTCATCATTCAATGGACATTTAGGTTGGTTCCATATCTTAGCTATTGTAAATAGAACTATAATAAACATGGGAGTGCAGGTATTTCTTAAACATGATGATTTTCATTCCTTTGTGTATATACACAGTAGTGGGATTGCTGGATTGGATGGGAGTTCTCTCTGCAGTTGTTTGAGAAACTTTCATACTGTTTTCCATAATGGCTGTACTAAAAAATAAACAAATGGGATTACATCAAACTTCGTTTTATTTAAACTATTTTGTTTTATAGTATTCTTTTTTGTCACTAATAAAATACCTTTCAAAACAAAATGGGAAATAACAAGAAGCATAGGAAGAAAAGAATGATTTAAGGGAGGCAGAAAGAGATGATGGGAATAAAGAGAGATGGGGAAGGGAAGGTAATCTGTATACATTTATTTCTACTCTGTTTCTAAACCTTGTGCTGATTTTTTTAGATCCATATATCTCACTATCTATCATGATGAAAAAAAAATAATGAAATGTAAAAAATCAAACCACACAATTTCTTGTAGAGAACTTGTTCTAGATTCCTTATATTTTGGGAAAAGAGAATGTTTTCATAATGATAACTCAATCTTGAAGCAATAACAAGATGGGTTAATTTGAGTGCATTGAAAAATTTTGTTGGAAGGCCATATATGTTGTATGTGTATGTGTGTATATTTGTATCTTTGCAAAATATATCAAAGGCAAAATTCTAATAGCTCTAGTGGACAAAATGCTCCAAAGTCAATAAAAATGGGCAAAGACCTGATCGAAGAATAGAAGTTAGGACAGTTAACAGAAAAAGAAATAAATGTGTCTTAAACATCAGAAAAATACATGATCTNTTCATGGACTCTCAGGCTAGAGGCCATGAGAATGGGTGCAGCTATGATGGAGACAAATATAACAATATCTAACAAAAGTGTGTATGCACTGAAACTTTAACTCCCTAGCTCTCTTCTAGGATTCAATCTCGATTATAAACCAATAAATATGTATATGTATAATAACATGCATAAAAGAGTATTTTTAGTTGCAAACAACTATGAAAAACTGAAATATCCCAAAACTGTGTATTGGTTAAATAAACTATGATTTTCAAACAAATAATACTAATAGCAGCTGTAAGATCACTTACAGTTCCAAAATGTTTCACTGTGAATCATGATTTGTATGACTCTTCTATATATTAGTAGCTAATCATGATTAGGAAAATAGCCACCTGAAAGATGTATATATCTCAATATCCTAACTGCAATATTTTTAGGTAAATGACAGATCACAAAATGGGAGCATTTGGGGGAAAACTTTGTCTTGAAGCTGAATACTAAGAAATGGTAATATTTGGGAAAGTGAAAAGTATTAAAGAAGTCCACATAGATGAAAGGTATACGTCATCTTTAGAGGAGAGAAAGCTAAATAATTTTTTAAATGATCATTTCATCCAAACTCATGGGGAGTTGGGGGATGGCAATCATATACTGAATCCTAAAAATGAAATGACCATTATTACAATTAAACTATATTGGATAAAAAATATATTCAATTACCTTTGTGGCAAGCACTTTAAAATCTTTCACTGTATTTTCATAGCAATATTTATACCCAATTAGAATTATAGTGAAGTAATATTGATATGAAATCAGAGCCTCCTCTGCTCATGACTAGCAGTGGCACAGCACACCACTTGCTTTGCACACAGGGCTACCTTTTGAACTATTTTATTTGTTGGGGGAACTAGAAA
>NW_007734983.1:27992-30571 GCF_000696425.1 Galeopterus variegatus
ACTTTTGGGGAACACATTTGGCTCACACAGAAATTT
Source organism: Galeopterus variegatus (assembly GCF_000696425.1). Lineage (NCBI taxonomy): Eukaryota > Metazoa > Chordata > Mammalia > Dermoptera > Cynocephalidae > Galeopterus > Galeopterus variegatus. The sequence goes on from NW_007734983.1 coordinate 28,029, forward strand.
AGTCATTTTAAAACTATATGGTAGAGGGTGGCTTCCACTATGGCAGAGTGCTAAGGTTAACAAATCCTCTCTTTCTGAAAAAAACTATAAAACTTGATAAAATTATTACAAATAACCATTTTAGAACTCTCAAATTCAACCATTCATAAGTAACAAATTAAGAAGCTTTTGTTTATAAAAATTACTGAACTTCAGATGTGGACAGTATAACTTACTTGACTTGGAAAAGAAGGTAAAAAACCCACATAAGCAATATTATCAGTAAAAAGTAGTGAAATCAGTGGCAAATGAACACAGAAAGCCAATAGTTCTGTTAACTTGATGTTGTGGTAATGGTTGAAGAAACCAATGGATTAGCAGACTAGCAGAAACTTAACAAAGAGATTCTGGAAATAAGATTGACATAAAAAGATTTGATAAATCTTCACATATCCTTAAGTATGTTGTTCTGTGCATGTCTGCAATGGAAACTCCAAGGGTTCCAAGCTATCCACCCATCTCTGACTAACAGAACGGTAAGCAAATGAGCAGAAAAGATGCAAGGGGGTCTTACAGAAAGTAAAAGTCAGTGGAGATATGAAAACCACTTGAATATTAAATTCATTTTCAAACTCACACACAGGGTTGAAGTCTTAATGGCCCAAGATGTTTGAGCACAGAGACTGACTAATTATTGGCTGACCACTAAGAAATGTCATACAGAAGTGTCTCCTAGCAAGCCAGACTGGAAAATAAAAATAAATACATAAATAAACAAAAATAAATGAGACACAAAACAGAGCAGGGACATCAGACAATGAATACAGTGATAGGCATATTCCACAGACTTATTTCAGGTGAGTTATAAAGCAAACAATAACCACTTTTGGGAGAAAATGATCAGAATCAAGAGTCACTACATAATACTATCTAAAATATATATTTTCAACAAATATTATGAGGCATGCTAAGAAACATGGAAGGGTGATTAATGGAGTTTGGATGTGTTGTCCCCTCCAAAACTCATGTGGAAATTTGATCCCCAATGTGGCAGTGTTGGAAACTGATTGAGTCATGGGGGTGGATCCCTCATGAATGGATTAATGCTCTCCCTGGGGGAGGGGGACATGAGTGAGATCTCACTCTATTATTTCCATGAGAGCTGGTTGTTTAGAAGACCCCAGCACCTCCTCTCTCTCTCTCTCTCTCTCTCTCGCTTCCTCTCACCATGTGATCTGCTTACCTGCCGGCTGCCTGTCACTTTCCACCATGAGTAGCAGCCTGAGGCCTGCATCAGATGCAGCTGTCCCAGAATCATAAGCCAAATAAACCTCTTNTATTGACCGGTAAGGTGATCACAATCCTCAGCACAGTGTTGCCTACACCATGCTCGACCAGCAAGCGCACCGGCCATCGCTATATAGGATCCAAACCCACGGCCTTGGCGCTCCCAACACCGCACTCTCCCGAGTGAGCCACGGGGCTGGCCCTTTCACAGAACTTTTTACAGTATGTGTAGTTTGGTGTTTGTTCACTTGCTTATTAGCTAGTCAGTCAACTCTGTGAGGATAGGGGCCTTGCTTACCTCATTCAGGATGGCAAAACCAGGCCTAAGGACAGGACTCAGACCATGTTAGAAACTCAGTAAATATTACTGGAATGAAGGTCTTTATGAGGGTGTGTATTAGCATAACATGCATTTATTAGAAGAATCCAAGGGTATTAATATGTGGTATACAATTTAATATCTATTGTAGAAGTTGTTTCTACATAACCAAAAGTAAATTGGGAATGAATCGACTAGCTGATTTGTCTATGTCGGTATTTAGGAATGAATTGTTTCACGTTGTTTGCAAATGTCTGCAGGGAAATGTGCTAGTCCTTATCTGCTGCTTAAAACAGAATACCTGAAACTGGGTAATTTACAAGTAAATAAAGTTTACTTTTTTACAGTTCAGAGGCTGGGAAGTCCAAAATCCAGGGAACACATCTGGTGAGAGTCTTCTTCAGCAACACAGGGTATCACATCATGAGAATATGAACTGAGCAAGAGAGTTAACCTGCTAGCTCAATCCCCTTATAAAGCCATCAGAACTATACCCATAACTACCCATTAAGCGATCAACCTATAAATCCATAAATGTACTAATCTATCCACTAAAGCATGGTGCTCACAACCTAATCAACTCTTAAAAGACCCCACCTTTCAAATACCATAATTGAATTCCCTAGCCTCTTAACACTGTTACAATGGAGATTAAGTTTCCAACTTTTGGGGAACACATTTGGCTCACACAGAAATTTAGTCATTTTAAAACTATATGGTAGAGGGTGGCTTCCACTATGGCAGAGTGCTAAGGTTAACAAATCCTCTCTTTCTGAAAAAAACTATAAAACTTGATAAAATTATTACAAATAACCATTTTAGAACTCTCAAATTCAACCATTCATAAGTAACAAATTAAGAAGCTTTTGTTTATAAAAATTACTGAACTTCAGATGCGGACAGTATAACTTACTTGACTTGGAAAAGAAGGTAAAAAACCCACATAAGCAATATTATC
>NW_007734983.1:32121-33935 GCF_000696425.1 Galeopterus variegatus
TCTCTCTCTCTCTCTCTCTCTCTCTCTCTCTCTCTCGCTTCCTCTCGCCATGTGATCTGCTTACCTGCCGGCTGCCTGTCACTTTCCACCATGAGTAGCAGCAGCCTGAGGCCTGCATCAGATGCAGCTGTCCCAGAATCATAAGCCAAATAAACCTCTTTCCTTTATAGATTACCCAGTCTCAGGTATTTCTACTATAGCAACACAAAACAGACTAAAACAATAATCTAAATGAAGCAAACTCTATTTTTAAAAAATATGTAACTGCAATCTCTATTTATTGATATTCTATGATTTTTTCTTCTTTGTTGATTTGATAGATTACACTGATTTATTTTTAAATGTTGAATAGGCCTTACACAGATGGAATAAATTCCATATGTTTGTAGTAAAGAATATATTTTGTACATTTCTGGATTCACTTTGCTAATATTTTGTTGATTATTTTTACATCTATGCTTATGAGTTATATCTGTCTGTATTTTTATTCATTTGTATTAATATAATCATTCATACCTATTTTCTCTTTGTTGCCTGATACCTCTTTTCAGCCATCTCTGGTTTGAATTGAGCATTTTATATGATTGCAGCTTATCTCTTCTCTCGGTATATCAATTATTTATCATATAAACAATTTATAGCCCTTCTGCCCACAATAAGGCATGCCACGGAGCACATCCAGGGTCCTGAGGAATGGAGCCAATGGACACCCCCTCCATCTGCAACCAGGCAAGGAGCATGCTGAAAACACCATTTCTATGTGGGTGGTCCACCACAGCCACCACCACAGCCACAGCTGCTGCAAAAGTGACTTGACACCGCAGCAGTGGCCATAGCCACCGTGCAGGTGGTCAGCCAGACACTTGACTGCATTGACACAAGGAGAGTCACCAGTGGAGAACAGAAAAAGAAGAGGTGTCTCTCTCCACAAAGCCCACTCCAGAGTAATAGAAGAAGCATCTGCTCTATGATAATAATTGGGGACCTGAACACTCGTCTCTCAGCACTGGACAGATCAGCTAGGCAACAAATCAACAAAGAAACTATTAGTTTTTCAGGAGGAGAGAACTAATTTAAGGTTATTAGAGGTGGGAGAGGGGGAGGGAAAGAATGGGAGGGAAAGAGGGATGGGGAAAGATTGAGCATAAAGAATAAATATGATTTGTAATAATGAATATGCTAATAATATTGATTTGATCAACATATGTTGTACATAGGTAATGGTAGTCAACCTTGTACCCCCAAAATATGTATAATCAATTATGCTTCAATAAAAATTTTTAAAAATTATAGTGATCACCATAGAGTTCACAATAGTTTTTTAACTAATCTAAGTGCACCTTCAAATAATGCTATTTTACTTCATGAGTATTTGAGTATTTGAGTATTACCAGTTCTTCCCTCCTGTCTCTTCTGATATTGCAATCATTCATTTGACTTATCCATATGCTGTAATCACCCACTGCAGTGTTGTTATTATTATTATTACTTTAAGCAAATTTATCTCTAGGATCAATTAAGAATAAGAAAAATAAAAGATTTTATCTTACTTTAGTTTATTCCATCTCTGGCACTCTTCTTGTCTTTAAGTAGATCCAAGTTTCTGACCTATACTATTTTCCATCATTTAACATTTGTTGTAGGCAGTTCTATGGCAGATAAATTCCTGTAGCTTTTAGTTTGTCTGAGGAAGGCTTCATATACTGTTTGTTTTCAAAGTATAATTTAACTGGATATATAATTTCAAGTTGGGGTGTGTGTGTGTGTTTTCTTTCTGCACTTTAAATATTTCTCTACATTCTCTCTTTTGCTTG
>NW_007734983.1:34732-36527 GCF_000696425.1 Galeopterus variegatus
GCAGATAAATTCCTGTAGCTTTTAGTTTGTCTGAGGAAGGCTTCATATACTGTTTGTTTTCGAAGTATAATTTAACTGGATATATAATTTCAGGTTGGGGTGTGTGTGTGTGTGTTTTCTTTCTGCACTTTAAATATTTCTCTACATTCTCTCTTTTGCTTGCATGGTTTCTGATAAGTCTATTGCAATTTTCATCCTTGTTTTTCTATGCATTAAGATTTTTCCTTATATTTTATTTTATTTTATTTTACTTCTCAAAATATATTGTACTTGATTTTCATGCCCTTTTACTCATTCCTCTACACCGCCTCCACTACCCCCCCACACACACACACACATACACAAACACATTGTGTCTGTTCACTTGACTTAAATAGTTCAAAGAATTTTTCTGGTTATTCTGTCTTCTTCCCCCCACACCACCCTTGATTTGTTTGTGTGTTATTTTATTTATTTATTTGTACCTCTCACAAATAAGTGAGAACATGTGGTATTTCTCTTTATGTGCCTGACTTGTTTCACTTAATATNTTCTTTTTTATAGCAGAGTAGTATTCCATTGTGTAGATATACCACAGTTTCTTATCCACTCTTCAGATGATGGACATTTAGGCTGGTTCCAGCTCAGGTTATTGTAAATAGAGCTGCAATAAACACTGGAGTACAGGTATCCCTTCAGCATGATGATTTCCATTCCTCTGGGTATATTCCCTGCATTGGAATTGATGGGTCATATGGTAGATCTATCTGTAATCGTTTGAGGAACCTCCACAACATTTTCCATAAAGCCTGCACCATTTTGCAGCCCCAGCAACAGTGAATGAGAGTTCCTTTTTCTCCACAACCTCTCCAGCACTTATCATTCTCAGTCTTTTGGACGTTAGCTATCCTAACTGGAGTGAGATGGTATCTCAGTGTGGTTTTGATTTGCATTGATTTGCATGATTACCATTTAATTGTTCCTACAAATTTATGACTCCAGTGGCCTTTGATCCATACAAGCAGATTTGACTGTGTCTCTCTGGATTCACCTGATTCTCCAGAATTCAGGATGGCCATTAGCCATTTGAAATGCAAGCTCAGTTCTCAAATAGATCCAAGAGAAATTGTAGATTTTCAGTTTGTCAAGATTTTGCTTGTAACGATGGGAATAGTGACTGCCAACCTCTTTCCAAGTTGGAGTTGACACAGGAAATTCTATAATTTATTTTTAATCATCAGTTGTATGGGTTAAAAATAAAATCTCCCCATGGACTGAATCTAAAAAAAAGTATTTATTTAATATAAAAAAGTAAAATCATAAGTACATGATCAGAACTTCTTAAACTTTGGTAAAGATTACCTTATATATACCCGAAATGTGTGTTCATGTATGTATATATATTCCTAAAAGATAAAAACTGGAAAAAATGTCAACTGAGAGTTGAGGGATTTCAGCATTATTAGTATGTTTATCTTTTCTTCAGGGGAAAAGAAAGGTAATGATTAAGAAAAAGCAGAAATTTACTTTGACTATATCAGAGTTTCATTATTAGATATGCTTTATTTAAATATACCATTAATTTAGAAATTTATTCAACAATCATATTTGAGTAGTATGTTCTATTTATCTTTTTAGGTTTGGGGATACAGGAAAAAAAAGTTTTTTCTTACATTAATTTAGCTTATAATGAATCAATAAAAACTTTGTATTACTGAAAACTTTTGAGAATAGTTTTGATTCTTGTATCATATTAAGTATTCCAAATTATGTTTTTTAATTAAAAGGAATCATTGTGTAAATAGTCATTTAACAT
>NW_007734983.1:37523-38837 GCF_000696425.1 Galeopterus variegatus
GAAAGTTCAATGTCAAAGAGGGAAGGACAACTAGGAGTGGAAGACATGATGTTTGTTGCTTTTCAATTGGGGAATGTGCATTAAATGAGATGTTCCTTATATGACTTAAAAACAATTATTTTCTTTTTCATTTCTCAAAATTACAAGTTGGTTCACATATTTAATTTAAGAAACTATGATATTGGTGGTGAAATTTCTCAAAATTAAGTTTAAATAAAGAAACTAATCACTGAACATATTGTGTTATTAAACTCATGGTCAGAAAGTGACATTGTGTTTTTACTTATTATAGAAGAAATTATCCTATAATTGACAAAATGACTTTTTAGAGATTTTAATATATGCTAGATAGTGAAATTACAACATTTCAGCTTCAACTCATTATGAATTTATTCCTTGATCCAATGTATTGTTTGTTCAAATATAGCTACTGCCAAAATGCAGTCATGTGTGAATTGTTTTTAACTTAGTAAAATATTTGAAGTAATTGAAAATTGAAAAGTTTAAGGCTAATGCTAAAAGGAAAACTAATTTACAACTATATTTTTCAGTGTAGAACTTTCTGCATGAAATCACATATATGAAAATTGTATTGTTATGTATTGAAACTTTGAAATTGATTTCACCTGTAATGTTATGAGGAAAAAAGGATGTTGAGATTAAAAGACTCAGTCTGCAATAATCTTTTGTTTTCTTAAATGAGTTCACAATATAAAAATTTCATAATTTTAGGTTTGTAATTCCAATTCAAGATACATTTTTAGATGTGAGTTTAATTACTACTTTTTTAAAAAACAGTTTGTTCAGCAACAGTTTATTCAGAAAATAAACATGCCTACTTGGTTTTAATAGATACAATTTTAAAAGTAATGATAATTTAAGTAAGTGATTTTATTGCCTTTCTCTAGGTGCCTCTTTTTTTCTTATTACTTCACCCTTTGTTGAATCTTTTTTATATCTAGGAAAATTTCCCATTAAAAATGTGAAATTATGTGATAAGCATTTTATATATTTATATTTAATAAATGGTGATTTGGCTTTGTTCTTTACATCTAAATTAAATAAATGAATAGGCATATAATTCCCTGTTCTAAACAATAAGTCCATCTTTAAGGAAAGCTATTACAGCTTTGTTGAGTCACAAGGAGCTCCCTGCATTAGTTTGTCCTAATGTTCTGGAGAAGAGTTGTTTTTTTGTTTTTTTTTTGTTTTTCCCTTCAAATATATGTAACAGCCACTGTTTTCTTTTGGAAGGAAACTCCTTCACCCACAATCTGTTGTACTGGAGAACAGTATTTTGTTGTTGTTGTTGTT
>NW_007734983.1:39852-41388 GCF_000696425.1 Galeopterus variegatus
GAATGGATATCAGCCAGTAAGAGACTGGAAGGAAAGAACTATCTTCCCAAAGAACAGGAGTTGTAAGTATGAGTATTAAGGCCAAGTCATATTCTTTATTGTAAATAGAGAAGTGAATGCTAAACTATACACACACTGATAAGGCAATTCACAAATAACATGGGCAACACAAGCCATGATTGATAAACTTCATGTCATCAAAAGTCATGAGTCATCAGCAGAGATAAGGAAGTGAACTGAAGGAAAGGATAAGATTACCTGTGGCCAGAATTAGAGAAACAAAGGGGGAGAGGATATGAGGCATCAGGATGGAAATCCAAGGACCCCAATTGCTCAGGTACCAGTAAGATGGCCTGCCTGTATATACCATGTTGGAAACATATGAATATTTGGGAGAGAGCTTTTATCAGAAACTTAGAAATGTTTTAGAAATGCGGCTTAAAGTTTCAAATCTCATGTATTGCATCAGATAGTCTCCATGGAGCATTTAGAGGCATGACTAGATTAGGAAGCTGGACTGTATCTGTAATAAATTAAGGGCAGAATTTAGTTAAACAATTACTGAGTATTTTCTATATGCTCGACATTTTAAATATAAAATAGTGAATTTTCTAAATAATCATGTTGAAAAATGGAAAGAAAAGGAAAACAATGTCTTTACATTATTCTTACTTAATTGGATGAAATTAGCACAAGTAGATCTCAAAATGTGATATATATCACAAGACCTGAGGAACCTGTTATATTAAAAAATGGCTGGGCTCTAATCCCAAACCACTAAACCTCAGTCTAAAAAGGTAAGTCTAGAGTCCTTTTGTTTAACAAATTACACAAGTAATTCATATTCGTTTACACTGGTAACTTAAACTAAAGATCATCTCATTAATCTTTCTGTACAATTGGAATTAGTAATTAAACAGTTAAAATATATTTGTTGATGTATATTTGTAAAAACTAAATTTTTAAATATGGTATAATGTGAGTTTATAAAATATTTCCTTAATATTAGTATAATGCTTTGAGATATTACTTAATTCTTCTGAAGCATTATTTGTAATCAGAATTCTTACATCTCTTGTATTAACAAACTACCCAATACCAAATTAGTAGGTGATACCTTATCAATTTGTTGGTAAAGAATTAAGTGTGCTTACTTTGCACACAAAAATAAGTACGTATTGTGGCACTCTTTCAAACACTCATTTATTAAAAATCAAACTAAATAGAATTAATTACTTGCATTTTGAGTACATTGTCAGTAGGTAAGTCATGGGATCTAAGATTCAGGTCCTGCCCCAAAGATATTTATTGACTGTGGGAAGATCAAAAAGAAATGATTGAAATTTTTACCTCTTCTAGTCACTGTTTACTCAGTTACCACAAATCTCCTAATTCTATTTCATGGTTCTTTTCCTTAGTCAGTTAATGTCTCAACAACAGTTTATTACCCATTATTTTGGAAAGACTTTTTTCTTCTCTGGATACTCTATTGACTTTCCTTTTTTATCACTGGCCATTTGTATTAATTTTTTTTTT
>NW_007734983.1:42249-54454 GCF_000696425.1 Galeopterus variegatus
TCTCTTTCATCTTTTATATCCAGTCTATTTCCCAAACTATCTCTTCTACCTCCAGAACATGCCTTAAATTTCATTATTACTCATTTTTATTTCTGTTATTCCAGACAGAATTCCTCAAACTGTGTACCATAAAATATTTAAAATCCTGTACTTCATAAAAAAAATTATAATAAGTAGTTTTGGAAAATGCTGCTCTGACTTGAAGTTACAAACACTGTAGCATTTTAATGACTGAGATTTTCTCTAAATGCATGCTAATAATATATATGTGTGTGTGTGTGTGTGTGTGTGTGTATACACATATATTAAAACTGTTGTCCTTGAAGCTTGAAGCACTGGTCAATTCTAGGTTACTCACATCTGAAAGTATTCTTGTAAATTATATGTAGCAATAGCCATAATAGACAGGAGGATAGGACTGAAGTATTCTGCCTATGTTATTAATCATTAATATCATCAATGTCTGAAAAATATTTTGCAGCTGACCTATATGAATGACACATATCATTCATAAATAAAAACATTTAATTTCTGTATTTACTATCAATAAATTATGCATATCAAAAGAACTATGTCTAATTCCAGGAGTTTGTAAAAAACACACACACAATCATATCTGGAAAGTTTAGGTATTGCTCTCCTGCAAATGTGGAAACTAGGAAAAATAACTTACTGAGATTTCATTGCAGTGCTATGACCCTTTGGCCACAAATTTGAGGTTTATGGATGAGAGTAGTTAATAACATGGATTTGGGAGGTTAGGAAGGTAGCTCTGAATTTCTGGTTCGTATGAATTTCTAACTTTGTAATCTTGGGCATCTTAGTTCATTTAAGTTGCTATATATATAAAAAAAAAAAAAGTACCATAAACTGGGTGAATTCCAGACACCAGGAATTTATTTCCCATAGTTCTGGCATCTGACAAGTTCAAGATTAAGACGTCAGCAGATAAGCGTTTGGATAGAGCCCATTTCCTGCTTCGTGCGTGATCCCTTCTCTCTGTGTCCTCACGTGATGGAAGGGGCTACTCTCTGGAACCCTTTTTATAGGGGCACCAATCTCATCATGTGTCTCTGCCTTTATGATCTAATCACTTCCTAAAGGCCCCACCTAATACATTGGTGATTAGGTTTTCAACATACAAATTTTAGGGGGACATCACCATTTAGATCATAGAATTTCATCCCAGGACCTCTCAAAATTCATGGCCTTCTTGCACACAAAACATTCATTTCAGCCCAATAGCTCCCAAAATCAACTCAGAAGTCTGAAGTCTCATATAAATATCATTTAAATCAGATATAGGTGAAAATCAAGGTAAGATTCATTCTGAGGCAAATTTCTCTCCAGTTGTTAAACTCTGAAATCAAATATGTTATATGCTTCCAAAATACAATGTTGGGGCAGAAACAGAAAGGGAGAAAAAGGAAAAAAAAGAGTGGAATGACAGATCCTGAGATAGTCCAAAACATTACAGCTCAAGAATAATCTTCTTTGATTTGATGTCCTGACTTCTGGACACTAGGGCAGAAGTGGGACCCCCAGGACTCTGGACAGTTCCACACCCATGGCTTTATTGAGTACAGCCCAGACCCAGGCTCTCAGGTTGTCATCAAGTGACTGCAGCTCCTTCAGACTGGAATTACACACGAGTGGCTCTGTGAGGCCAGGGTTATTGGTGTGTCCATGCCTTCACAGCTCCAGTAAGCATTTCTCTATTGGAAACTCTCCACAGTGTCCCCACCTTCTGCACCCCACTGCTTGAGTCTTGCATCTGAGACCCTAGGTGGCTCTATCTTTCAAAATCCAGGTTGAGGTAGCAGCACCCCCATGACTCCTGCACTCTGTGATCCAACAGAGATGGTATTGCCTAGACATGGTCAAAGTTTACCACTTATACCATTCAGAGGAGCAACTACTGTGTCCTCATGCCATGTCTGGACCTACTGGAGATAAACCTAGGGCAGCTGAAGAATACTGCACTAGAATGCTGGCAGCAGAGCATTGAGATGGAACCATGCAGCAAGTGCCAAGATTCTGCAGGTGCCCTCAGCTGCTCATCCTTTGAAATTGTTCTACCCTCAGGGTCCCTGTACTCTGGGCATGTTATGGGAGGGGAAGCATCATAGATCTCTAAAATGCCTTTGGGGGTCATTCTTTTACTGTCTTCATGAATAGCTCCTGGAAGATCCATAGTTTTTTAAATAATTTCTTGTTCACACCCTTGGTGTTCTCTCCCAAACATGCTTTCTCATTTTTTATACCATAGAAAGGCTGAGAATTTTACAAACCTTTAAGTTCTGTTTCCCTTTTGATTAATATTTACATCTTTAAGTTGTTTCACTCTTCTCTCATTTTCTATAAGCATTAAGGAGAAGCCAAGCTCACTTTCAATATTTTTTTTTTCACTTTATGTGCTTTTAGTTTTTCTATCATGCATTTTTTTTTTATCAATTATACATATTTGTAGGACAAGAGCTGAATTTCAGCACCTGTGGCCAAGTTGCAGTGAGCAAATAAATGCTATCAGCATGCCCACCACCTCAAATTGCAATTATTCCTCATGTCTCGCATCCAAACTTTCCCCAATGTCCCTCTCCTTATGCTATCCCTTCTCATCCCAACTACCCTAGGTATGTTTTCTACCTCTGTGAGTTCAACACTCCACTGTGGTCTCTCTTTTCTTCTTTCTTTCTCTCTTAGCTCCCACTTATGAGTGAGGACATGCATTATGTTTCCTTCTGTGCCAGACTTATTTCAATTAACGTAATTTTCTCCAGGCTCATCCATGTTGCTGCAAATGGCCCAATTTCATTTTTTTACATGGTTGTGTAGTATTCTATTGTGTATATATACCACATTTTCCTTATCTAGTCATCCATCAATGGACATGTAGGTTAGTTCCATACCTTGGCTATTGTAAAAAGAGCTGCAATAAACATGGGAGTGCAGGAATTCTGTTGACAAGATAATTTCCATTCCTTTGGGTATATACCCAGCAATTGGATTGCTGGATCATATGATAGATCTACCTGCAGATGTTTGAGAAGCTTCCATACTGTTTTCCACAGTGACTGTATTAATTTACAGTTCCATCAACAGTGCAAAACGGTTCCTCTTTCTCCACATCCTCTCCAGCATTTATGATTCTTTGCCTTTTTTATAATAGCCAGTCTGACTGGGGTGAGGTGGTATCTCAAAGTGGTTTGAATTTGAATTTCCATGATTAGTGATGTTGAGCATTTTTTCATACACGTGTTGGCCATTTGTATGTCTTCATGTGAGAAACATCTATTCAGCTCCTTTTCCCATTTTTTAATTGGATTATTTGGGTTTTTGCTGTAAAGTTGCTTGAGCTCTTCATATATTCTGGGTATTAATCCATTGTCAAATGTATAGTTTGCAAATATTTTCTCCCATTCTGTAGGTTGTCATTCCACTCTGTTTATTGTTCCTTTGCTTTTTATTATGATATAATCCCATTTATTTTTTTGTTGTTGTTGTTTGTACTTTTGGGGTCTTATAAAGTCTTTGCCCAGTCTTATCTACTGACATGTTTCCCCTATGTTTTCTTCAGGATTTTTATAGTCTCAGTCTTATATTTAGGTCTTATATTTTGAGTGGATTTTGGTATATGACAAGAGGTGCATGCTGGGTCCCGCCTTCTTTGCAGGCCACTGTCAATATTTTGACTAGATATTTTTTCCAAAAAATATCCTATTTCATTGCTCACAAATTCTACCTTGCACAAACACTAGGACAAAAACACAATTCAGCCAACTTATTTACTGCATTATAGCAAGGATTACCTTTCCTGCGTTTTCAATAATATGGCCCTCATTTTCATCTGAGACCTCATCAGAACAGCCTTTATTGTTCATATTTCCACCAACATTCTGTTCATGACCACTTAGATATTCGCTAAGACTACTGAAGCTTTCTCTAGAGCTCTTATCTCTTCTTACTGGGCCCTTACTAGCATCACCCTTAACAATCTAGTCCAGACAATGTAAGCTCATTTCCAACATATACATCAAAATTCTTCTAGCCTCTACCCATTACCAAGTTCTAAAGTTGCTTCCATAAACTTCTTCCTCTTTATCCAGGTTACTCAAGTGACTCTCTCCTTCTCCCTTTCACAGAAACATGGATGAGCTTGGAGAAAATTATATTAAGTGAAATAAGCTAGGCATAGAAGGAAAAATACTGCATGTCTTCACTCATAAGAGGGAGCTAAGAGAAAAAAAAGAATGATCACAGTGGTGCATTAGACTCACAGAGAGAGAGAACATGCCTGGGGTTGCCCAGGGTGGAAGGAGGGAGGGAGAGGAGGTTGGGGAGAGGTTGGGTAGGAGACATGGGAATAATTGCAATTTGTGATGATGGACATATTGATAGTATTGATCGGATCATCACGTCGTGGGCACAGGTGGTGACGGTCTGCTTCATAGCCCACAAATATGTATAATAATAAGAAAAATAAATAAATATATTTTAGAAGCTTGTATGTTAATTCATCATCTATTAATACAAAATTAATTTAATAGATAATTAAAAGTTACATCAGAAATCAAAAAGTAGCACACTGAGGAAATGGAGTCCTTTTTGAAGAAATGTCAACTCTATCATACAAATAGAAAGAAATAAAATTACTTTCAAGAAAAATAAAAAAATAAAAATAATGTTGCCTCCACAGTTTTAGGTATTTGTTAAAGTAGCACACACCCTGCCTTTTTGGTACCAGTTTTATCTTAGTTCATTTAGGCTGTTATAACAAAATGCCATAACCCGGGCAGCTTATAAACAACAGAAATTTATTTTTCACAATTTTGGAGGCTGAGATATCCAAGATGAAGGCACCAAAAGATCTAGTGTCTGTTGAGGGCTCATGTCCTGGTTCATAGATGGCACCTTTTCTCTGTGTCCTCATCTGGTGAAGGACCAAGGCAGTTCTTCAGGGTCTCTTTTATAAGGTCAGTAATCCCATTCATGAAGCTTCCATCCTCATGATTTTATCACCTCCCAAAGATTTCATCTAAAATTGGTGATTAGGTTTTTAACATATGATTTTTGCAGGAATGGGGGGGCACAAACATTCAGACCTGTCATCAGGTAAAGATACTTAACTAGTCTGTGACTCAATTTTCTAATCTGTCAGTGAGAATTTTAATAATACAATTCCCAGAAATCTTGTGAAAATTGAGTGAGATAGTCTGTGAAAAGTTCTACACACAGTGTCTGGTACATAGTAAGTACTCCATAAATATTGCCTTATGATAATGAAGGTTAATTTGAAAAGATAGGCTTCACTGGAAATTTCTTAATAAAAATATTCATTTAAAATAAGACTGGGAACGATAATCGTACTTTCACTTTAGCATTCACATAGTGAACAACTTTACTTGCCACAAATAAACTGGCAAATGTATTCCAAATAAAGTTCTTAATTACAATTGATACTTCTGGGCTCAGAGTGAGAATAGCAGCCATCTGCTCTAAAAGTGACACTAGCCATATGAGAGCTCAGTGTAAGAGACTATAAGCATTACCAGTCTGCTTGAATTCAATGTTAGGTATAAGAAAATGAGAATTTAAGACCATAGCAGTCCATGTTTCAGTAGAAATGCTATGGTACTGATGTGTGTACTTCAATATATCCTAATAGGGCAGGTCAGTTAGTACACTTGGATAGAGCATGATGCCGATAAAACCAAGATCAAGGGTTCAGAAAACACAGAAACGAAAACACATATATGTCAATATGTCATAAGGCCTTCACTGTTACCCCCCANATGCAATCAGTTGTCAACAAAATGTAATGACTATTTTGTGGAGTAAGTTGGATGATACATAGCATAAATGAGAGACTATTGCTGTGTTTAGAGGTCAATTCTTTTCAGTTTGAAAGAAAACATCTTATTGGATTAAACAGACATAAATAGAGGTCAGAAGATCAGAAGGCTTATTTATTTTTTTCCCAAATATGTGAATATCCTCAATTGTAGACTATAAAAAAGGTAGCCCTTAATATCTTTCATCTCAAAGTTTGTTATACATTGTAAACATTCTTGGAGTTTTTGAAGGTTCATATCTGAGAACCCCAGTGTCAGAGATTTCTATTCAGTAGGTCTTGAATGGATACAAGATATCTTACTCATTTAAGAACTACATAGAAATTTGATGCTTAACTAGCTGGAGATTTAGATGCAGATTATATCACTAGTAAATGGAAGGTACAGAAAATAAGTCTGATAGATCCCCAAAATATCCCAGGGCAGGAAGCACTATAAACAATGGGAAGTGCTTTTTGCTGCTAACATGTGTGCTAGTCAAAGTGACATTGGGTCAGAAAACCAATAGCATCTCCTCACTGGGAAGCATGTTAGAAATGCAGAATCTCAATCCTCTCACCTCTCTTACTTAATCCAAATCTGCATTTTAATAAGAACTCCAGGTAACACATTAAAATTTAAGGAATACTGAAATAAAAGCAACAGAACAGCTATATCTGCTCTATCCAATTCTGCTTTTGATCTGGAAAATAAGTTGTTATATAATGTGATTTCTGCATAGAAATAATTTCTACCATTATATATATGTCAATTTGGTTTTTGTTTGTTTCTTTGTTTTCATAGCAACACATTGTATTCCTGAGACTTTTTTTAAATGTTTATCAATGTTAACAGATCAAAAATATTTAATTGATTCACATGTATCTTCAGGTAAAAAAAATAAAACACGCTTTTCAATAGTAGAACAGTCTACCCAAATTTATAAGACCTGGGGGGAAATACAACTAAATTACTGCTCTCTTCATAATAGCTTTTCATTTCATAGCTCATTGCACTATATGGTATAAACCTATTGATTTTTAATCTATCAGATTTCAATTAGAACTCATGTAGAATTTGCGTTTAGATCTGAAAGGTGGTAGACTAGAAGCTAAGGCTTAGGAATAGTAACTGACTGCTCTTTGGATTTTTTAGGCTGTCAGCTACATCTTCCACTCAGAGGAAGATTAACTTCCTAGAAAATTCTATCTTATAACAAAATGCCATTAACTCCTGATAGTCATAAACACATTAAATAACAACCATCGATGCTGCTTTGACAGCTCTAAAAATTTGTATGCAGTTTTAATGATGGAGAACCTCACTCATCATAATTTCTGAATGTCGAATTGATCCTTGGAAGAGAGGCTGATAATTTGATTGTTCTGTAATGTGCTGGCACATAATTTCAAAAAGAGAAATCATTTTATGAAGAAACTAATTACATGCAAATGAGTCTCTTCACAAGATGTTAATAAAATTAGGAATACTTTTTAAAGATGAAGAAAAAATAGTATAAAGTAAAATGCCTTGAAGAGGTAGATGATTAAAGAATACTATAGAGATATTGCCTTGAGAAAGTGCATGAAGGAATTATGTCAAGGAGAATAAACTTGTGTTGTTTCATTCTCCACTGTATCAAGAAAATCTTCTTTTCCTTTACTTAACTTTCTAAACTTAATTGATAATATGAATTGTGAAAATTCCAATTTATATTAAAATTAAAGGGTTCTTCATAAACATTTCTCTGAGCAGAAAAATACTGCATTTCCTAACATAAGAAATCAGTGATAGGCACTTACACATCTTACAAACCATGGTTCTATCGTGCAAAACAATTATAAAAAAATAATCAAATGTGTTCTGGAACCCCTTTAAAGAAGAAAATACTTTTTCTATTTTCTATGTTTTGCTATGGCTTGGTTTAACTGTAGTGAGACAATATTTTAACCTAATCGTCATTGCTTCTTTTTCTTCTACATGCCCTTTTTCCTTCTTTCTCTTTCTAACTCACTGCAGTCTTATTTTGACTATGAGACT
The DNA here is from genome assembly GCF_000696425.1 of Galeopterus variegatus. Taxonomy (NCBI): domain Eukaryota; kingdom Metazoa; phylum Chordata; class Mammalia; order Dermoptera; family Cynocephalidae; genus Galeopterus; species Galeopterus variegatus. The sequence continues at coordinate 50,121 of NW_007734983.1, forward strand.
TAAGCAGAACTGGAGACAATTCAGGTTTACAATCTTCTAAACTATGTAGTTCTAATATTTATCTCAAACATTAAAATATGTCATATGAGTGTTCAAAGGTGTGGTGAGAAATCAAACCAAACCAAAAATACATTTTTAAATGGACTGGGGACTACTTATTCTGCAATTATATTTATATATAGTTTTGTTAATAAATGAGTCTCTCTGTACTCAGTTTTTTCTTTTATCAGTAAAACAGAGTTCTTTGGTATAAACTACTATAAGTTTGATCTCAATAGCTTCCCATATTTATTGCTCACCTACTTTCTCAAATCCTACTCCTTCTTAACTTTCTATGTTCTCATAATAAATTTTTGTTCTTTTCTCTCAGTTAAAACATTTTTTCAGGATATTGTTATCAGATATATTTCAAGGACCTCCAGAATGCCTAACTTGTAGAAAATGTTCAGTATATATATTTTAAAATTAATTAAGCTTTGTCGAAGGTCATTTTTTCTCTGTTTCTCCTTCCTATACAGATTTAGGTGCCCATGTCTTTTTCTCTCTCTTTCAGAATTAATTTCCTGACCACTACATGTACATGCATGCATACAAGCACACACAATTGCAACTGTGATCGATGCTTTGAAGAAGCATATATTGGTGTTCATATCTATAGTAGGGATATTTGTCTTCATAGAGGAGGTTTGGTGATGCTTCCCTAAGAAATGGGACTTGCAGATAGGATTTGTATGAGTATTATAGAGGCTACCTGCAGAAATTCTTTCAATCAGAAAACTAAAAGTACTGAATATTGACTTAAATTTTGTAAGAGACACCACAAAAATAAATACTTAGGTATAAATCTAATAAATACATTCATAGTTTATATGAAGAAAACTACAAAACTTGGATAAATGACATCAAAGAGCAACAAAATAAATGAAGAGACATTGGAATACTCGATATGGTCAACATAACAATTTTTCCCAACTTGATCTATAGATTCAACATAATTCCAACCAAAAATCAGCAAGTTATATTGCAGATATTAACAAACTGATTCTCAAGTTTATATGGAGAGGAAAAAGAATATCCAGCTCAGTATTGGTGAGGAAGAACAGAATTGGAGGACTGACACTAAATATCTGACTTCGAGACATGCTATACTATAAAGTTACAGTAATCAACAACCTATGGTATTGGTAAAAAAAAATAGACAAATATATTAATGGAACAGAACAGAGATCTCAGAAATGACACACATAAATATAGTCAATTGATCTAGCAATCGCAGTAATACGTTGAACTTTAAGAAAACTAGAGATGGAAAAAGGGAGGGGTGGGGAGAGGGAGAGGGGGCTAATGAGGAATTGGTCAACAAGAATGACTGTGTATTGTAAAGATGAATAAGCTACCTATACTGATTAACCACCACACATTCTCCACAATTACTGAAAATCAACTTTGTACCCCTCCCTATATGTATGTATAATAAAAATAAAATTAAACTTTAAAGAAAGAATCAAAGGAAATAGAATGGAGCAAAGACAGTCTTTTCCTCAAAAGTTGATAGGACAACTGAACACTCACTCATGAAAGAAATGAATGTAGATACAGACCTTATACGTTTCACAAAAATTAACTCGAGGAGGATCATAGATCTAGATGTAAAATGCCAAAACTATAAAACTCATTAAAGATGGCATGGGGAAATCCTAGATGATCTTGGGCATGAGCATGACAATTTGGCTACAACACCAAAGACACAGCTCATGAAAAAATCAATTGATAACCTGGACTTCACTTAAATTAAAAACTTCTGCTATGAGAATGACAAGTCAGGAGAATAAAAAGACAAGTTACAGACTAAGAGAAAAATATATGAAAAAACACCTCTGATAAAGTACACTTTGTAATGATGAATATGCTAATTATCCTAATTCAATCACCATATATTGCACACAAATACTGATAGTCTACTCTGTACCCCATAAATATGTATAATCAATTATGTTTCAATAAAAAAATGTACAAAGAACCCTTAAATCTCAACAATAAGAAAGTGAACAAACTGATTAAAAAATAGGCCAAAGACCTTAACAGACAGTTCACCAAAGAAGATATACAGATGTCAAGTAAGCATACAACAGCCAAAATCCCAAGCACCACAACACCAAACGCTGGTGAGGATATGGAATAACAGGATCCCTCATTCATTGCTGGTGAAAAGGCAAAATGGTAAAGCCAATTTGGAAGGCAGTTTGGGTGTCTCTTACAAAACTAAACATACTCTTGCAGTGATATCCAGCAACTGTGCCTCTTGGTATTTACCTAAATGAACTGTAAACAGGTCTAACCAAAAATATGCACATGGATCTTTATAGCAGCTTTATTCATAATTGCCAAAACTTGGAAGGAACCGAGATTTCCTTTAGTAAGTGAGTGGGTAAATAAACTAATACATCCAGACAATGGAATATTATGCAGTGCTGTCAATAAATAAAGAAAGAAAGAAAGAAAGTTATCAAGACATAAAAAGATATGGAAGAAACTTAATTGCTTATTACTAAGTGAAAGAAGTCACATACTATGATTCCAACTACATGTTATTCTGGAAAAGACAAAATTATGGAGACAGTAAAAGGATTACTTGTTGTCAGTGCTTAAAGGGGAAGGAGGGACAAATAGGCAGATCACAGAGGATTTAAGGACAGTGAAACTGTTGTGTATGATACTATAATGGTGGATACATGTCATTGTACATTTCTATACATTATACATTTCCCATGCAATGTGCAACACCAAGATTCAACCCTAATGTAAAGGATGGATTTTGGATGATAATAATGTATCAGTGTAGGATCATCAGTTGCAAAAAATGTACCACTCTGGTGAGAGATGTTGATAGTGAGGAGGTTTTGTGCATGTAGAAACGGAATACATGGGAACTCTTGCACTTTCTGTGCAATTTTGCTGTGAACCAAAAACTGCCCTTAAAAATAAGGTTTATTAACTTAAAACCTTAATGAAAGAGAAGTTATTGATGGCTTTGACAGTAAATTTATAGTACAGTGAAGATAAACAAAGGAGATTGGATCAAAGAAATAATAAAACATAGGAATTTAGGAATTGTAAATTTAGATAGCTGCTATTGAAGTTTTGCTGTAAAAGAGGTATGGAGATTTCAGGGAATAGATCGATGCATACATGGGTCCAAGGAAGTATTTTTTTGCTTGTCAGGGTGTTTAAAAAGCAGTTAGTAAAGCATATTTATATGATAATAGGAGTGATATAATATCAAGGGAAAAATTATAATACGAGTGAGCATGAGAATTTTGTGAGTTTAAAGGACAGGGCATATGATCTGATAAACAAATTGAGGCACTGTGTCAGCTAGATGTGGAGAAGAATTCATTTGCTGAAATAGAGAGAATAGGTTGTATATGAGTATGGTTAACACATATTTGACGGTGGGAGAAGAAACAGTTGTCATCTGAAAAATGTTGTTGTTCGATGAAATATAAATTAGCACCTTCAAGTAAGTTTGAGGTGTATTGCAAGTTGGGGGAGAAAAAAAGTCACTGGAGAAAGTAACCAAAGTTACCAGAGAAAGTCATTACTACTACAGGACCATTTGGATACGGTGAAGAGTAGACAGAGCCTTGGGATTAATCAGGTTTGGAGTTTTCCAGATGACCTCACTGAGAAAGATAAAGGAAAAAAATAAACTTTCATTCAAGTAAGCATTTACACTTACGGATCAAATATTCTAAGCTTGGTAAAGAATTCAAAACATTCCAGAAATTATAGATAATATGAAAATTGGTGGTGCTGATATAATAGATATGCCAAGGAGTCAATTTTTGGAATGGGTTTCTAGAATGAATAATGTATGGTGATTCAGAGTGATAATCAAAGAGTGGAGGTTTTGAAATACATATTCCAAAGAGGGTGCAATTTGGGTAATACAGAATCTAAGTTGAGAAACAACATTCACAGTAATACATTGAGCTTTTAGAAAACTAGAGATGGAAAAGGGGAGAGGGAGGGGGCTAATGAGGAATTGGTCAACAGAGAATGATTGCATATTGTAATGATGAATAAGCTAACTATACTGATCTAACCACCACACAATTCTACACAATTATTGCAAATCAACGTTGTACCCCACATGCACACATAATAAATTATCTAAAAAAAATAAAAGAAGAACTATAACAGTTGATGTTCTAAATACTTCATTGGCTTTGAAGTAGGTATTGAGTATAGACTAAGGACTTTATCATTGCCTACAACTTCCTATTTTAGTCTGACACATAACTACATTTCTAGTGCTGTCTACATGGAGAACA
>NW_007734983.1:55172-57447 GCF_000696425.1 Galeopterus variegatus
CCTTTTTTTATCTTAAAACACCGTAAATCACCCAGCATTCCAATTGTCTGTCTTACGTGTGTTTGTGCCTGTGTGCCTGTTTCATTAGCATATAACTGGACTTGTAGTATCTAGCACAAGTACTTTGTTTTTTCAGGGACACATACTTAAATTTTAACTTGTTTAATGACATATGTCTTTCCTTCCCTTGACCTGCTATTTAGACAAGGTTTGCACCCTGAGTAGTCAGCCGTGTCGCTGGTAAAACTGAATCTGAGAGGGTTTTCTGGTTCCTCTTAACTTCATTAATGAAATGATATTTTATGAGACATGATTATTGTCTCCCACATATAAAATATACTTGTTCTTAACCCAAGAGATACAGTTAAATATTTGACATGGCTACTGTTAAAGATATATATTTTTTCAGCTAATAAAATATAATGTAGAGACAGATTAATTCTAAGTATGTTTGAAACTCCAGTATTCTATGACATCAAAGAAATGTCATAAATCAAAATGCTGAGAAAATGCGAAAAAATTACTCTCCATCTATCTGTCTCTATATATGTTTGCACGTATGTTTATATGCATATAGTGCCAACATCTGTAAAGCCCAGAAGGAAAAATTTTAAATATTTCTTTTAAAAATCATATTTGGATCATATACTCATTTTTTATTTCTGTTGTCATCAATCTTTAAAAACATGTTAATTTTCTCTACGCATACTGATGTCTAAGCTGATATTAACATGACACATGTTTTAACCAAACATGTCAATTATTATTTTCCCATTTAATTTCTGAGAACCTATCCATGCATCATGAGGTCCCAAGTATTTAAGTAACATGTAAGAAACTTTCTTTAAAAATGCTCTATTTTTAAACCTTTGTAAATCAATATCTAGATTAGTGTTGTTTTCTTTACCAAAATGTTACAAATTTATTGTCTCAATATATTCCCCTCTTGGTAGAATAAAAAATGATATTTAGAACTACCATATCTTTTTTGATAGGATAGGTTATAGCTAAATATCTGTGGTACACGCTTGATAGAGAGTCAATGTATTCTAAGCGCACATGGAAATTATTGAATACAATATTTATATTCTTCTGGTTTGCATAAATTCTACTGTATCAGGAGCCAAGAATAAAAGAGGCACACATGGTGTACATTTTCCAACTTGTGTCAACTCCTTGTCCTCTCTGGTTTCCATGCACTTCTCTCAAGTAAGACATATATTTTGAGCAAAGTTAAATATAATTTAAGTCAGTTTATAACACTTTTCTAATACACATCAAAGCTAAAATTTTTATTTGAGTGTTTGAATTATTTTTACATTTTAATGGTCCTGGAAAAATTGCAAGAAAATTGGCATTCAAACTACTTTTTATATGCTGCCTTAACTTATGTGGAAAGTGAGATTAGATTTTTCAAATCTATTTACAATCTGAATGGATACAATACTGTAATCTGACTGATTTAACTATAGTTAAGAAAAGTCATCTATTCATATATCAGATAGTTAATCATTTTAACCATGTCCACATAAAGAATTGAAATGATGCCTCAATTTTAATGGTAGATTTTGCACACAAACTTGGAGCAGGATAATAGGGAAAAACCAAAAGCAATACTTATACTATTTCATTCTTTATTACAACATGTACAGCATTTTGTGTTGTTGAGAAATATTCAGGCTGATATTAATAAAATAGAAAAATGACATTTGTGAGTAATCTATGTATTATTGAAATTTGTATTTAAATTGTCAAATGATATTCTTGCACAAGAAGTCAAGGGTTCTTATATTTTCAGAGTCTATTTCACGTCAACAAACATTTAGATAAGAGTCTCTAATATGAAAATGTGAATCTAAAAAAAAATTAAAACAGCTCAGTTGCAGAAAAAATTATAGATAAATAAAAATGTGAATAGCCAAACAAGGCAGCATGTGCTAGATAAGGGATGAACTAGATGGACACTTACTGCCTCAGAAGTCCAGGATTCCTTCAGTCTTCTCCATCTCTGCTACCATTTATTTACAGCCCTTTCTTTATACTTAGTAGCCTGTGTGTTTAATCAGTTAACTATTCTATCTTCTCCACTAGCCTTTCAGATACTCTATTTTATTCATTTTACATTTCACCTGACTATCTTTTGTATCAACAGTGACTAATCAAATGCAAAATACCCAATATTTGTTCAATTGATGTCTATAGAAGACATAATTTCAAGAGCGAAAGCTGAGAAATTTAGAAAAAGTTTTAGAGGCACAACAGTTTGAGATGTCTT